>NC_048300.1:113022380-113094273 GCF_013100865.1 Trachemys scripta elegans
TGTGGCACCTTTAAGACTAACAGAAGTATTGGGAGCATAAGCTTTCTTTCTAAGACTTGTATCTGAAGAAGTGAGCTTCTTACCCACGAAAGCTTATGCTCCCAATACTTCTGTTAGTCTTAAAGGTGCCACAGGACCCTCTGTTGCTTTTTACAGATTCAGACTAACATGGTTACCCCTCTGATACAGAACAAAGGTTTACTCAAAACAGCTTGGAATATAAAAGGGAAAACTTGCTTGTATTTGCTGCGCTTATGATTTGAGACATGCTGGTCTCCTGAGTGCCTTTTCGAGATCTTGAATAAATTTGGTTTGCTTCTCCACCCTGATGTGTCTATTGGTGTGGTGCACACCGGGCAACGAACCCTGTTGCCCCCTTGGGGCCGGCAACAAACTTCTTATGTAAATTATAAGGAAATGATGGCTTTTTTAACATTTAAGGGCCATATGTCCTAATGAGAAGGTGCAGAAAGAAAGCAACTCCGGAGAATCGCTAGCCTCTCCCTTCAGGGTTTCCATGTATTGATCCATCCTGACCAACTGTGAAAGTATCAAGGATACCATTCCTCTGGGGTCAGAGGCCTGCACCTGGCTGGTTAGACCCATCTGCTGCACTTGAGAAAAGAGCTGGAAATTAATTGGTTGATGCTAATAAAAGAGGGCAACAGGAAGTGAAGGTGGGAGATAGTAATGCCCTCTGGAAAGCTGAGGGGGCTGGGTACCCAGTGGACTGCTAGTGGAGCAACTGCAGTGAGGAATTGCTACAGAAACCAAATGGACATCAGGGGGATGGTGTGAAGACAAGGCCTTTTATTACTGAGGCTCTGAGGTAAGAGTTAGGACGTTTTGGGTTGCTGAACTTACTGGTGTGAGGGACAGACTTGAAGAAGGGACTACTCAGCCTACACCGACTTTGAGGGAGGGATCTGTGAGGTTTTGATATCTTTTGTTAAGAAGGCTTAAAATAAAAACTAACCCTGTTGGAAACTGCTTCTCTGAGCTCTACGAGAGAGCTCAGGCAGAATCACCCCAGGGAGTGAGCTGGCTCAGCAAGAGGAGGAGGGCACTATAAGATAGGTCCCAGTTTTTCACAGATGGTGCCTGAATAGGGACGTGGCCTGAACTCTTCCATCAAGAAAAGCTAGAGAGGAGATACTCTGACTAATGGTAAAACGAACAGGAGTACTTGTGGCACCTTAGAGACTAACAAATTTATTAGAGCATAAGCTTTCATGGACTACAGCCCACTTCTTCGGATGCATACTATCTCCTGCAGGTGGAGAATGAAAGGAACCACCAGTTCCAGGTGGCACTCTTGGGCATGCAGCAGCACCTGCAGGAAGCCCAGCTGGCCAAGCATGACCAGGACAGTTCCAAGTAGAAATGGCCTACTTGCTCTCACAGCAACCACTGGGATATGGGAACAACCACGGAAGGGAGGCCTGCTCTGGAGCTTTACCCAGTCTTACCTTGACCAAGGTGGGTAGCATTATTGACCCAGAAGCTTACCTGACCACGTGCGAGCATGTCACCACCACAGTGGGCTGGGAGAGGAGGTCTTGGGGTGGTGCTACTAGCCTAGTACTTCACTGGAGAGGCCCAACCAGCTGACCAGGCCTTGAGTGTGAATCAGGCACAAGTCTATACAATGTTAAAGGCCACCATCATGGACCACCTTGGCCTTTCTAAAGGCTTAATGAAAGAAATTTCAGTCAGAGCCATTCCTTAAGGCGGCATGCCCCTGGGCAGTAGCTCAGCAGAGCTGGGACCTGGCTACTCAATGGTTAAACCTAGAGGCTAAGACAGTGGTGGAGGTCATGGACAATATTGTCCTAGAAAAAAACCCTGCACATATCCCCTGTGGTGTTATAAACCTGGGTTCAATGGTTTTGTCCCACATCCACTGAGGAGGCAGCTGAGACAACTGAGAGGTTCTTGGAGGCTGAATTACCTAGGAGTGGGAAGGCTAGTGTCATGGTAGGCTGGCCACACTTAGAATGTTGATGAGAGACAACCTACCAACCCAGTGAGGGTTGTTGTAATGGTCATCCTTAAGCAACTGAAACTTTACCCTCATCAGAGACCCATCGACAAAGAACAGGGGCCCTAAAGTCCCAGACTTTCAAGGGATCATCACCGTCCTATGGTGAAAGGCCAGTGGTATATTATTGCTGTGGGCAACCTGGGCATATCCAACAGGAATGCCCTATGTTGGAATATTACTACTTAGGATGCCTTTGACCAAATTGTGGAGAACCCAAACCAACCAACAGAACTGACCCTGAGACCCTTTGTGGTCCTGTCTAAAAATAGGGCCAAACACAGAGGGATTGATAGACTCGAGGTGTGGGTAAATTCTACTTCACCAGGACTTAGACTCACTCACAGCCTTGGATCCAGAGAGAGCCATTCAGATTTCCTGCATTTGTGGAGAAACTTCTACATACCCAATGGCTTCTGCCATTTTACAGATAGCAGATCAGATAGGGCACCTCTGAGTAGGAGTGACAGATCACCTATCCTGGCCAGTGACCCTGGGATGCAACTGGAAACATCTTTGGATGCTCCTGGCACGAGAATCAGTTAACTCCATTCCCAGACCCTGTTCAGATGCAAGAAAAGAACCCCTCCCCCAAAAATGCCTCCCCATCACTCAGTCTGATCTTTTAGGGTACGTCTATACTTACTTCCTGGTCCGGATGTAAGCGATCGATCTTCTGGGATCGATTATCACGTCTTGCCTAGACGCGATAAATCGATCCCGGATCGATCCCGGAAGTGCTTGCTGTCAACGCCGGTACTCCAGCTCAGCGAGAGGAGTACGCGGCATTGACGGGGGAGCCTGCCTGCCGCGTCTGGACCCGCGGTAAGTTCGGACTAAGGTACTTCGAATTCAGTTACATTATTAACGTAGCTGAATTTGCGTACCTTAGTCTGAAGTGGGAGGTTAGTGTGGACCAGGCCTTAGAAGTCTCATGAGGGTACCAGGGCTCACAAAAATAGCCAAAGAAATCTTGGAAGGGAGGACAAGTCTATGCGTGCCGGAGGCAACTCCATGGAGCCAGGAGAAAAATCTTCTGAAAGGGTAGACTCTAGGGAGGGAACATCCCAGCAATTGGTAGATTATCCCCCACCCAAGGACACTGCAGAGCCCCTTCCCATCCTAGACTACAGCATTCTGAGCAACTGCTTTGATGTTGTAGCAGCTCAACCTGACAGTCAGATGCTCTGGGAATGTTTCAACCAATTCACCACAGTCAACAAGGTGGTCATATCTGTACACTCACCAGTTTCCCCACTTTGAATTATGGGATTAGATTTTATTTTTTTAACCAAGAAGAGAGACATCCCAAAATTAAAGAACCCAGTTTATCAACTCCTAGTCCCCAGGCCTGCCTGTTGGGGGCTCCTACAGCTAGCCCATGCTCTTGCCATGTCCAGACACTTACCTAAGGTGAAAACCTGAAAAAGATTGTTGGCCCAATTATTTTGGTCAGGGATAGATAAAGAAATATATGATTTTTGCTTATCATCCTTAATTGATATCCAAATACTGAAGCAGCCTAGTTGCATTGTGAGCTCTCTGGAAGAAACCACCCATAGCCAAGAGAGATCAGCTCCTATTGTCTAGCCTTGAGTCATCAGTTTACCTATAAACAAATCTAGTGTTTTCCCTTGAACCATTGTATTTTTTTCTACAAAAATCCCTACTCACCCTCCAGTAAGCGTTCTGATGCTTAGATCCAAACTATGCATTAGTTCCACTGGGACTCCATCTTCTCCTGACTGATCATGCTGGGGGCTCTGGCCTGTCTCCAGCACTCACGACCCTTCGCTATCACCATCACCTGGAAATCCCGACCAGTTCACGCCTCATGGAGTGGGTGAGATCCCACTGTTTCTCTCTCTCTGTTTTCCTTTCTACCTTAGGTATTAACCTTTAATAATGTATGTTATGTTGGTTTAGCCCTCCTTGTGTAGTTATCACTATTATTCAATAAATAACTTGTATGGTTAAGTTGGTTGCTTCTCTCTCTCTTGCTGAACTTTACTCTTTTGTGTTTTTAGCTTCCCCCATTTACTCTACAGCAACACTTCTTTTACCTATGTTAAAGATCCCTGCAGCACCCAAAATACTGTGGGGTTTGCTCACCAAGTAGGTTACTGCCAGTACAATTGTGATGTGAGAGTGGGAATAGGGACGTGCTGAATCTGGGACTCATAAGGGTAACAGCTTGAAAGTACTGCTTGACCCAGTCCATGGAGCCCAGGGGCATATAAGGAGAGGCAGCTTGAAAGTGCTGCTTCCTCCAGCCCGGTGAGCCCAAAGACATATAAGGGGTTAGCTTGACCATTCTGATTGACCTGGTCCTCTCAGACTTGCTCTGTTAGAGTGTGTGTGTGTGTTCATCCGGCTCTGGGGTTGGAGAAACCTAGCCCTAGGAAACCTAGGTCCTACAGGATAGCTCTGTTGGGAGGGGACTTGCAGAAGGGAGAAGCAGAGCTCCATATGAAGACACAAGCAGTACATTGATAGAATTACAGAACCCGACCCCCCCAGAAAAGTAATCTGAATAAATGAGCACACCCCAAAGTAATGGGCAAATCTGGTAACAGTCCATAGGCAGCGAGATCGGTGATCTCTCGTTCACAGACCTTAACTATGCTGCTGATGTTGCTCTTTTAGTACAGAGCCCCAACAGGTTTCGCGAGGCACTCCAGCATATGGAGGAGGAGTCAGCTAAGACTGGTCTCCATGTTTCATGGTCAAAGACAAAACTGCAAAATCTAGGACCAGGTCCATCCGTGACTCCAGTCTCTTTGAACAGTGAAACCGTCAAACCAGTTTCCAGCTTTTGCTATCTGGGTTCTATACTTACCAGCTCCTCCAATTCTCACATGGAGGCTCTTCATCGGATTGGCATTGCAGCATCTGCCATGGTCCATTTACAACAGGTATGGAATCAACATCATCTTAGTATGACAACCAAGTTCAGGATTTATTCGAGATGTATCCTTCCCATACAGTTGTACGGTTGTGAAACATGGACACTACACCGCTCAGACTGGACAAAGCTGGAGACAAAATGTCCACTTCAAATATTGGGCATAAAGTGGAATGACTTCATCTGTAATGCAGATGTTTATGGTTGCTTAGGTCTACAGACTATTAGGGCCATTGTCTGCAGGCGGTGCCGTATGCTTTTTGGACATGTTACAAGGATGCCACAAGACGTTCCAGCGAATGCCGTTCTCCGGGTGGCTTGTAACATCTGGGATAAAATTCCACCAAGCTAGGGGTGGAGGTGGCCCAGAGACAGATTCCCCTATTACATGGGTTCATCAAGTCTGTTCCCATGTTGGACTCTCAGGCCATCAAAAAAACCTTTGTGTTTATGCAGGAATGGACCAAATGGCAAACGATCGCTACAGCCAACTGTCTGGCTAAGCGTTGAAAAAAGTAGTATTGCACAGCCCCGATTTCTCTCAAGAATTCATCCTACAGATACCTCGCACGGTGCCATGGATGCCGTGCTATCCCAAACCTTCCATGTATAAGAGCACGCTATCCTTAATAAGTAGAAAACTCTTAGACCAGGAAACCTGGTACTCTGTCCTCGAGAAGGAATGCCTGTATACACTGGGCTGTAGAGGTGCTGAGACACCACCTATATGTGGTAAGTGCCCTAGCAGGCCCATTCAAGATGGGTGAAAGTATAAGGGATACCATTTTTCTGGAGCCAGAGGCCTGCAGTTGGCTGGCTGATTAGCCTCACCTGCTGAATCAGAGAAATGAGCTGGAACTTAATTGGCAGATTCTCATAAAAGAGGGCAGCAGGAACAGGACGGGGGAGATGACAATGCCATCCAGAAAGTTGAGGGGCCAGGCAATACAGGTGACATATTAAACAATATTCTTAGATTTTTAACACCAGAAAGGACCATAATGACCTCCTGCATAACACAGGCCATAGAACCTCACCCAATACTTTTTATTTGTTAGTTTTGTCTAGAGAAACATGCAACTATTCAGTAATTTTTTTTTTTTTTATTTTGGGGAAAAAACAAGTCACACAATGTTTATTCCCTATACAGTTCAGTACTCCGTGTTTCTAGATACTCTATTAAAAACTAAAAGATAATTCCTTCTCAACATTTTTAACAATTAAGTAGGACAGATTTGACTTATCAATAATCAAAGAAATTTGACAAATACAAGGGTTGGTCATTTGCAGGTGCATGTAACATCAAATTTATGGTAACCAAGTATTTAACTCTGAGGTGAACAAACAAAGCATACACACAGTTGGGCCTTGATCCTACAGTGCGTTCCACAGTGGTGGATTTCTGGGCACATGTGGTGCACACTGCAAGACTGGAACCTGTTTTCATTTTCCCATAACAAGAACTTCTCATGTTGTCTGAAATCAGGCTTCTCACTTTGGGCAATTTTCTTTTCCATTATTATCAATTAATTTCTCACCTGGTAGTAGCTGCTAGATTAGTGGCATCTTAGGGAGAAGAGACAATGTCACCTCTGGTACCTGAAGGTAGGGAATAACCAGCTAGAGCAGGGCTGCTGGGCACGTGTAGAAGACCACACAGAGCTGTGCCAAGGGCAGGAACTCTCAGCTGCAGTTCATGGTTGTCTGGGATCCTCACCCCAAGTTCCCCCCATATCACAGCCCACCCTCCTCCTGGAGCCCCAACCTCTTCCTAGAGCTCCTCCCCTCTGCCCAAGCACCGCCCCTCGCTATACCTTGCTCTGAAGCCCCGCCCTGCACAAAACTCCGCCCCTCGCTGGGGTTAGTTCTACTCTGAAGCCCGGCCCACTCCCCCGCCCACTCCTCTGAAGTCCCACCCCCTTGCGGCGCCCCTCCCGGCTCTGCACGCGATGCCCCCTCAACGCCTGCGCAGTGAGATTTCTCCTTCCGCGGCGCCGCTCGTTTTTAGTGGGTGACGCCTTCCGGAAGTGACGAATGCGCTAGCGTCAAAGAGGCCGGAAGTGCCCGTCTGGAGGGTAAACAACAAGCTGGCTGAGGAAGAAGCTGAGGGACTCGCCTCCATCTTTAACGCGCCGGAGTCCGCCGCCCGCCTGGGAGATGGGGGGCGTCCTGGGCCTGTGCTCCATGGCGAGCTGGGTAACGTGGGGGCGGGTAGAGCGCGGTGTCTGGGCCCCGGCGCGGGGCGCGGTAATCCCCGGGCTCTGCGGGGGCCTCCGCGAGCTGCGCCTGGCCCCGAGCTCCCGCCCAATGGGCCTCACGGAGCCTTTGCCGGGGCTTTGCCCAGGCGGGATTTAATTCCCGAAAGCGGCGCTGCCGCCCCAGCGGAGCCGCGTGTCGCTGCAGGGCCGCGCTCCCTGCTCCGCCGTTACACTTCCCCTTCAGTCCTCCTCGGACTCCGGATCGTCTCCCTCGCTGCTGCCGCCCTCAACACAGGGAAACGGCGTGTCAGGCTGGCCACATGCCGGCTTGGGTCTCAGCCTAACTGCCCTGGCCGGTGATGCCGCTTGTCAGGAGATAGGGACATTTACTGCCCAGGAAAATGTGCTGGCTTTTCTTCAGATCTGCAAAAATAGTGAAAATGTAACTGATCCCAGTATTGAGTTTCACAGTGTTCTTCACCCTTACTGTGGGTACCCTGCAAAAATGCTACCTCCATCTTATTGAAATTAGACATGTCTAGTCTTTCCTCATGGCTCACTTAGCAGCAGCTGCATCGTCTGTAGCATCTTCTCTCTCACCAAGGCCTTGGCTACACTTACCCGGTAGTTCGACGGCTGGAAATCAAACTTCTGGGTTCGACTTATCGCGTCTAGTCTGGACGTGATAAGTCGAACCCGGAAGTGCTCGCCGTCGACTGCGGTACTCCAGCTCGCCGAGAGGAGTACCGCGGAGTCGACGGGGGAGCCTGCCTGCCGCGTGTGGACCAAGGTAAGTTCGAACTAATTCGAACTAAGGTACTTCGAACTTCAGCTACGTTATTCACGTAGCTGAAGTTGCGTACCTTAGTTCGAATTAGGGGGGTAGTGTAGACCAAGCCCAAGACTCTTCGGTTACTGCAGCACAGTCTACAATGATGTCACCATCACACTGAGCATTGTAAGGTGCCAGAAATTAATCCTGATTACTTAAAAATATGCTACTTAAAAACAGCTCTACTTAAGACTTAAAAACTCAGTGGAAAAATATATGAACTATTACAACTCCTCTGCATGGGAAAGATTTTTTTTTTCTTAAGATATTACCGGCTTGCTAATTATCTTGAAGTCATGCTGTGTACCACTGCAATTTAGTTGCTGTGCAAATAGGAAGAATAGGGAAAAAGAGTGGTTTTGGAGATCTTGGGTAAATATTTTTAAAAAAAAATCAGTGGGACTTAGTGTCCTGAGTAACTTGGGTGCATTTAAAAAAATTTTTGCACCTTGTTTTGAATGAAATACCATTGGTTTAAAAACAAAAATGTGATGTACAGAATTCCATTTCTTTCTGTCTTCTGAAAAAAGTAAATATATTTGCTAAGTGTAGAAATAAAACTAGTGAAAGTGAAGTGAGGGAAATACAGTAACTGTAATGAGGTTCTTGTAGGACATTTGTTGTTGGTTGTTTAGTAAAATCCATTTACAATTAACTGATCTGCCATTAATTTTCTCACTCATGCTTGCATGCGCAGCACACTATCATGATGCAAAAATCAACAGTGGGTCTCCCTTATTCAGGATTAGTTAAGGAAAGTAGAAACTTGAATTTTCTAATTTCTTGTTAAATTGATATGGTAATCATAGAATTGTTAAATTAATAAATGTAAGCTTTCTTGCTGATGTAGGTATAAATATATTTGTTATATTATATAGATGTTATATATTTCTAACGAGGCACAGATCCTTTTTAAGTGTGTGCAGTAGAAAAATGAAGTGTTAGGAAAATATGTTAACTCACGTGTTAATGTGCTAAACAGCTTAGAGATGGTGACATGATTAGACATACTCATGTTTAAAAATATGCTACTTGGTCCTGCTTAACCCTTGGGTAACACTGTTTTTAAAATGACTATATTAGCCGCTAATGGTGTTACTAACATAAATCATGCTTTAATTCACATTTGCTAACATAACTTATTTTCACAGTGTAGACTCAGCCTTTCTGACCTCTGAATTCTAGCTCTAACAAGGCCAGGATATTTAGATAAGTGTATGTAGAAAGTGACCCTTGTGCACTCTCTGCATGCAGTGTATGATGTCTTGTTAAAGTTAGAGTTAGCTGTACCTCTCTCTGGTCTCTGTGAGACCTTTTGATGTCTTGCCCTCTTGCTTTTTCCTCTCCTGCGGTAGAATCACAAATTTCTCTCACTTTTAGACCAAGTCTTGGGCTACTGTACCCTGTGAATCAACCTGCTGACCCAGCATGTCTGACGACATGTCTGACTGAGGCCATGTCTACCCTTAGATTGACTCTGCTGTGATTGATGCAGCAGGGGTCGATTTAGCCGGTCTAATGAAGACCCACTGAATTGACCGCAGAGCGCTCTCTGGTCTACTCTGGTACTCACCTTAATCTTCTTGTTCCAGTAGAGTCGACGGGAGAGCATCTCCCTTTGACGCAGTGTGGTGTAGACACCGCAGTAAGTCGACCTAAGCTACGTCAACTCCAGCTACGTTATTCACGTAGCTGGAGTAAAGTAACATAGGTCAACTTTCCGCAGTAGTGTAGGCAAGGCCTGAGTAAGAACGTGAGGTTCTCTCCTTCAGGAGTATGTGAATAGGTTAACCAGACTGCCTTTTAAACCAACGTATTCAATCTTAACTGTAGGAACAAAGCATAACAAGAAGAAAAGACTTTTAAAACAGTAAGCAGTCTGCATATATGTCTGTTACTTAAAGCCATACCGTCCTCTGGTGGGTTCAAGACCTAACTTCTTCAGATACTTCAGCAGGTCCTGGATGTTTGTTTTTGTTCCTCTGAACAGCTCCCCAACAGTTGCCTTCCTCCTTAGAGAATCACTTTTTATCCATCCAGAGTTCTTTGGTCTCTTAATTCCTGGACTTTTTGGCCCTGCTGTACTAAACCAGTTTGGTGGGCCTGAATGGGAGGTCAGTTCAGTTGCCTGGCCAATGGCTCTCCCATTGTCCTGGAATAACTCTCTGTGTTTGCTGAGGGAGAGTCATTGTTTCGCTTTCCTGTTAGTTTCGCAACAGCCCTGTTGATTTAACCCAGATAGTCATATAGTAAACATCCCAATATTTAACCGAATATTGTCATATGGTAAACATTCCAACAACCAGATCAACATACAGCATACATAAATTGTTACAGAGCAGCTCCATGTCCACCACAATGACTATGTGGCTGATGAGTTCACTTGAAGTACGGTAATTGCAGAATGAATCATAGCTGTGTGCCATGGACAAAAATTCTTTAAATCCTAAATTTAGGGCATTCTTACTACATATCATAAAATAATGCAAATGATAACAAGTTAGCTCATTTGTTGATACGTTCTTCCCAGATATGAGTGGAATTCAGTACATGAAGCACATACTTTGCCTGCTCAATTTGCACAAACACATTTACTTTGTAAAAACTGCTAATGGCCAATGAATTCCTTTTTGCTGTATTTCCCTGAAACAGAGTGCCTCAAGAAGCAATTGTAATATGATCTCTATTATAAACACATAATTTGCATGTCTTCACTTTCAAGGCCCTTCACAGCCTATCCCTACCCTCCCTGTCTCCTCTTATTCAGTTTCAAAAGGTCGGCTCCCACTGCTAATTGACCAATGATGCCAACCTCCATTGCCTGCTTGTTAAATTTTCAAACAAGCACCTTCATATTTTCTCCCATGCTCCCTTTCACACTTGGAACGAACTCCCTATAAATGGCTGCAAAACTAACTCATTATCCCTCTTCAAATCCCTTCTTAAAATTCTCCTTTACCGTGGTGCCTGCAAAAAAACTTGACAATGCTTAGGCTGCTGGTATGCTGAGACCACTGCCTATTATGCTGACCAGTATTGTCTCTCTGTTTCCTTGTATTCCCCCGTTGGTTTGTCTGTATCCATACGGAGTCTCTTGTCTTATACATAGATTGTAAGTTCTTTGAGGTAGGGACAGTCTTTTTGTTCTGTTTACACAGTACCTAGCACAGTAGTCCTAGTTCATGGCTGGGTTTCACAGGTACTGTGATGCTACAACAATAAATACAGTAGAACCTAAAAGTTACGAACACAGAGTTGTGAACTGACCAGTCAACCACATACCTCATTTGGAACCAGAAGTATGCAATCAGGCAGCAGCAGAGACACTCCCCCCTTCCCTTCCCCCCCAAGCAAGTACAGTACTGTGTTAAATGTAAACAACTAAAAAAGGGAAAGCAGCATTTTTCTTCTGCATAGTAAAGCTATATTAAGTTAATGTTCAGTTGTAAATGTCTTAACTTTGAACAAAATGTTTTGGTTGTTCTTTCATGAACATTTCAGAGTTATGAAAATATCCATTCCCAAGGTGCTCATAACTCTGAGGCTCTACTGTAATGTGTATGAGTAGGTGCCTAGGAATCTCTTGTTCTGTGATGTGCATGTGTAATTGCTGTTGACACAAGCATGAACAATGTTAGGACGTGATTTTTCAGAGTGAGGTTGTGGCCAAAAGTCACGATTTAAAAAAAAGAAAGCATCTGCCTGTGTGATAGTCAGGCATAGGGACCCAGGGACAAGGAGAAAATTGTTCTTTATTTATGCTACTGCTTTACACTTTTGCATTCTTAGTTAGGAGCAAGCTGCAGCAGTCACTTGAGCACTGAGTGAGTGACTTATGACAAAGGATCCTAGTTTTCTGTGATAAAAAGCCCAAAATTCTCCAATTAAAAAAATCCATTAAAATTCATGTTTTCCTGTGATTAAAATGAATAGCTGAACTTTAGTTCCCCGTGCCACAATATGTATAGGTATCGGTTGAACGCAATGTTTCTTGGTATATAGTAGAACTCCATTTATCCAAATGTCCATTATCCATCTCTCTGTATTAACTGAAACATCAGCCGCGTAGAGCTGGCAGTATCTGGGGCTCGGGCAGTCAGTCGGAGCCCCCTCCCATCGTAAAATAAGGGAAAGAAAGCTCTTTGCCAATTCTCCTGATTATCTCAATTTTTGATTATCTGATCTGGCCCCAGTTCCAATTAGATCAGCTAAATGGGGTTCCACTGTAAATTTAAAGCATGTTCAAAAATCAACTACAAGAAGTGGAGGTTGCATTGAATAAGTGACACTGGTACTTTCAGTAAAATTTAGTTAATCGTTAATGTTTTTATTTTTTCACAAAATGTGAAAACTAAAGATCTCTGTACAAACACAAATTCCACTTTTTTCCATGGAAAATTGATTTCTAGGATCCCTGCTTATGACCCAGGGCTTCATCAGAGCAGTGATTCTTGCACAGATAGTCCCTGCAGCGAGTCCCTAGCAGAAGCTGGTGAAGCAATTCCTTCTCTGCCAAGCCCCCATTCAGCCCAACAGCAGCCAAAAATCTTGGAAAAAGGATTCGGTGCAAATGACTCAGATGTGGAAAAAATAATCTGGGTTATGGGTGTTGCTTGAGGAACAAGTTGGTTTTGGAGCATCATGTAGGGAAAGGTTAAGATCTATGTTAGAGCATCAAGTGTTGGCTATATAGCTTAAGCCAGTGTTTGTCATACCCTATCACATTACCAGTCTGTTGCCTGCCATCTGCCCAAACACATCTTGAGATGTAGCTTTTAGTGGAAAAATCAATAGCAGAAGCAAAAGATTATTGCAGCCTTTTATGTGCGGAAGTGGAGGGGAAATGGACTAGGATTGTGCTCTCTAAGTGCTGTAACTCTCCTTCTGTGGCTTTATTTATACTCTCTGAAAGGTGTTTCTCTAGTAGAGTACTGTGATAGCTCTTGGCTGCTCCAACCTTGAAGAACAGCAAATACAGATGAAGAGGGTAAAAAAGATTGGGGATGACTACAAGACCACAGGAAACACTGAGCTAGCATTGAGTGATTCTGATATGGGTAACCTAACATTTCCACTGGAAACTACATGACCACCAAAGTTTAGATATTAATCACCCGCCCGCACTACCTACCATAGAATAAAACAATGTTATTCCCTTTTAACTAAATTATGAAGAAAACTACATTTAAAAAGAAAATATCTTGGGGTGATCCATATTCCTAGATATTCCTTTCAATTGTTATCTGATTGACATTCACTTGTGCAGTCCCAACCACATTTAATGCAATCTGTGGGTGGGAGAACCCTGCTAAGAGATAAAACGTTATAGGTTTACAATGAAATAATATATATTTTCCTATTTAATAGCAAACTGCATCCAGATGTGCTAGAGCAATGAGTGAGTTATTTTGTCCTCAAATATAACACTTTTTCTCAAAATATCTGCAAAGGTAGAAAGGAATACCGTACAACTGAAAATACTTGCTAGATATGAACTAATTATGTGTGTATTCCGTTTTGTTTTACTCTTGGATTTTTGAATCCTTTCTATATTGTGCAAATTAATCAAGTAATTGGGAATTACCTGATGTGTCTTGGTTTGAATAGCTACCAAACTCCGTCAATAAGCAATATTTTTTTAACAGAAGGATTGGACCATTTTATTTCTATTACAGAGGTGCTGAGAAAGCTAAGTAACTGGCATGAATAGCCCTTAAACTTTAATGTACAGGCATATAGAAACTGACAGTCCTTCCCTAAAATATCTGAGTATATAAATAAAAAACCCCTAGAACAGCAAAATGTTAAACAGATTTCACAGGCAGAGATTTCCTTAGCTAAATAAGAACTGACCATGGTGCAACATTTAGGGCCCCCTCTGCACCAAAATAACCCCAAACCTGTGAACTTTCCCCCAAAGAAGTTAACTAGTGTCCTTGGAAAAACAGAAGTAATCTGCCTTGTGCATTGATGCAGACTTTAACATTTGCAATGGTAGGTTTTAGTGTAGAAACCTAATTCCTTGGAACATTCACTGGGCTAGACAAAACAATGTAACATGCTATAGGGAATGATCTTGCATTGTTAAGGAGGTGGGCTAGATTTTTCCATCACTAAAAATCCACACATCCTGCATAAATCTTTGAATAACGTAATAAACAGCTCATAATTGTTTAAAGTAAACTGTTCTATAATCTATCTTTCCTCCAGATACCATGTTTATGTGGCAGTGCCCCATGTCTGCTGTGCCGATGCTGCCCCAGTGGAAACAACTCCACCATAACTAGGCTGATTTATGCTTTCATCTTGCTCCTTGGAGTGAGTGTTGCCTGTGTCATGCTAATGCCAGGAATGGAGGAACAGCTGAAGAAGGTCATTATTTTTCTGCTTTCATGTTTTGGTAGAACAGATGTTGCAAAATAGTTAAGAGTCACATACTTTCATGGTGTCATGCTTCATGCTGTGAAGTACTTGCATTGCTACTAGTAAACATGCTTGTAATATTATTTGGAGTCATCAGATAATCTTACAAGTTCTGCTTAAGTATAAGCAGCTGAATCTTGGAAGAAGGGCAAAGTTAATTGGTATGCAGTTGTCATATAAGCAGCAGCCTTCAGAAGTAAAGTTTAATCTCTTGAATTACTACTTAGGTCCAAGAGCTGCTCCAACACAACACATTTGTATGTAGAATAATAAATTTTCTGATTTCATTGTGTTCTACTTGCTAAATTTTAGCTTTTAAATCTGGGAATATATAAGGTGAAATCATTTTTCTTAGTGACACATTTTTCTAATGGTAATAAGTAATTTGTACTGCAATTAATTCAACTGATTAAAAGAATTGTGACTTTTCTAATATGGCTTGCTAGTCATGTATTGAACAGACTGCTGTAATTACATCAGAGGTCCCCAAACTGGGGCATCCCTCCCCCTGCTCCGGGGTGCATGTGAAGGAACATCTGGGGGCATGGTGGGGTCTGGGCCAGCCCCCACCGGGAATTGGGGAGGGAGCACCATTCAGCCCCGCCTCTGGCTCCCAGCCCTGCACCTGTCCCTGTCCCCAGCCTTGGCTATGGCCCCAGACCCACCCCCCAGCTGCAACCCCAGCCTCAGCCCCCTTACTTCATCCATGTTGCGGATAGGGGTAAGGGGGGCATGACCCTCAAAAGTTTGGGGACCACTGTCCATTTAAATACTTAATCGATCCTAGTATCCTTCATTTTGTTGAATCTTAATTTTCCCAATTAAATGTTACACTCCTTAACCCACATCAGATGTGTATCTTGTGGTCTCGTCCTTTGTTAAAATCAAAGTGTTTGTAAATGCTCTTTATGCTATGGGAGGGTAACCACTTTAGAACTTGGGGAAAGCCATTTTAACCACTTGAGAAAGATATAGTATGGCCTTGTAAAGTGTGGTTTACAGTAATCCGACTTTAAAGAGTTGTGGCTAATATCCTGATATGGACAGAAACAGCTACTATCAGCTAGATTTTTGTAGTTGTCCCTGGTACTTTGCTCTTAATTGACTGCAGTGCCTTTTTGGAGGCTTTTATTTTTCTTGTGTCCAAATAGACCTAAGAATGTCATAATAGTTGTTGTCATCAGAAATGTACGCAACTCTGGGGCTGTTATTAGTGTTGTTTCAGACCAGCAAATGGAACTTAAGTTACCTTGTGAGTTCCAAAAGATTGATGGTGGCTCAGTTGTGTTGTTTGAATTCTCTTGGGGGTGGGTGTGTGTGTGATTTTTAGTAAGTTTGTTTTATAATTCTAACCCACACATTAAATTAATTGTTTTTAAAGCAAACCTAATCTGTTTAGTGGACTGTCTGTTTGCATCATTCATGCAGCTATGCAATGTTTGTATTTTTAAGTGATGTATTGTGGTGTAAATAATTTTACAGAATTAAGTGATGTATATTTTTATTAATAAAATGAAAAATATATATTTCTTCAGAAGCATCTAAGAGATCATTGAAACATTTTGTGTTAATCATAGATTCCTGGATTTTGTGATGGAGGGATTGGAACAACCATTCCTGGTGTGCATGGTCATGTGAATTGTGATGTCTTAGTCGGATACAAAGCGGTGTACCGTGTGTGCTTTGGTATGGCCATGTTCTTCCTTCTGTTCTCCTTGTTGATGATCAAAGTAAAGAGCAGCAATGATCCAAGAGCAGCAGTGCACAATGGGTAAGATACGACAACAACAACTGTGACTGTTTGGTGTGTATGTATGATATAGCTATTTGTGAAAATAATAACTATTAGGTAAACACTCCAGTGAGATCGACTGTGATATGAAAAAGGAATTCTTTAGCAGATGGAAGTATAGTTCAGGCCAAATCAAGTATTTTAAGGAAGTGAGGGAGATGAACATGAACACACCCCTTAAGTTGTAAAAGCTTACTATCAGAATTTGAATTACAGTTATGGAAGATCTGAAGGTGAGGGATAGCTCAGTGGTTTGAGTATTGGCCTGTTAAACCCAGGGTTGTGAGTTTAATCCTTGAGGGGGCCATTTAGGGATCTGGGGCAAAAATCTGTCTGGGGATTGGTCCTGCTTTGAGTAGGGGGTTGGACTAGATGACCTCCTGAGGTCCCTTCCAACCCTGATATTCTATGAGTCTGTTCAAAGTCATCTTGAAATTATAGTTATTTCCACCCCATTCAATAACAAGTCTGTTATTCTTCCCCTTCTTTCTTTTTTTGGTAGAGAGAAATTATTTTGTACTTTTTGAACTTCCAGATTGTTTTCCCCCCGTATTTTATTATATTCATATCTAGGATAACCTAACCAAACATAATGGTAAAATACTAGTTCTTTGAGAAGCTGGGTGATTCTATTGGAGGTCTTTCCATGGCTCCGCTTGTGCACAGTATAGTTGTTAAAACAGTGGAATCCAAACTGCTGTCATTAGAACATGGCTCAAAACACATAAGACAGTTTCTACAGTGCAAACTCTTAGCACCCATAGTGATAGCTGCTGAACAGAGTGTTTTCAAGATGTTTATATCACAGAAGATGAAGATTCACCTGCTGTTACCCACAAACAACCCCATAATATGGAAAGAGTGATTCATTAAAATAGGAAAGACTAGGCAATCTCCAGGGATTAGCTGCTTGGGTTCTACTGAGCTCACTTTGACAATTTGGACTTCATTGTATAAATCTCCTGAAATTAATAAAGCTGTATAGAATTGCATTCCCATGTTGCAGGGGGAAAATCAGTTTAGACAGACCATGACAGCCAACTATGCTTTATTTACTTGGTTTTTTTTTTTTGTTTCTTTAGATTTAAATAATAAAAAGACACCTATATAGGTTCTATATTGTAGATGCAATGGTCAGAGTAATACCCTCTGCATTAAAAAGCAGATATGAACAACAATGAGACATGAACAATAATTCAACTAAGCCAGGCACGTACAAGAATCTCCTTTCTACTTCCCATCATTCTTGGACCATACCCTCAAACCTTTCTAAAATAAATGGCTTTTCAGCATGCCTTTTATATAAGCAAGTGGAGGAAGTATCCATCATGCCAGGAGATGATTTAGCATCTTTGATTTTGCATACTAATTATGGCAAACTCACACTGTGGTATAGGTACTTAGGAGTACCAACACCTTTTTGCATCCCTTGAGCTGTCATCTTCCTTGCACATATATCATCTTCTGGCATGGATGAAATTGAAAAGGACACCTTTTAACAATGCATTTTTTAAGGCACTTTTCTTATTAAAAATATATATAAATTCTGCATGGTGTGAAACCTTTTAACCTAAGAGACCACTTCTCAAATAACCTGTTGTGGCAGATGTCTTTGTCCTGGAGGCTCATGTTGTCTGCTTGAGGCTGAACTGTCAGATCAATTGCTGTCCTGTTTCAGTCCTACCCCTGGAATTTACTCCTCGTGGTAGCCTGTCAGAGTTAGTCTAGCAAGATTCTGGGTTAAAAATCTGTCTGGGGATTGGTCCTGCTTTGAGCAGGGGGTTGGACTAGATGACCTCCCAAGGTCCCTTCCAACCCTAATATTCTATGATTCTATGAAAAGCCTACAGAACTCCAGCAGCAATCCTTGGAATGCTTAGCAATTTTAGATTGTAGGAATATAGTATTCTTCCCCAAAGTTAAACCAGGTAGGTACACATAGGTATTCTAAACTTTTAGGTAATCTGAAAAGGATCTGGAATTAAGCATGTTATTTATGCAAAGCTTGGACCTACTCTTCGTTTATCAAGGTTATTCTTCCAAGTCGATGAGGAGGAAATCAAACTCCTCACATGGATACAGAAACTGGAATTAATGCATTATAGATTGTGTGATTAGTGCACTGAACCATCCAGATTTTAAAATAAGCTTTGCTTGCTTTTAAAACTCAGATAGAGCCCCTCTCCTTCTATGTGCTCCTCCCCCACTCAGTTTGATAATGTTAAAAAAAATCCCCCCAAATTGAAATTTATTCCTCTATAGAACTGGATCATGTTCTCTCAAGCTGGGGTGTCGGAGAATCTCATCATGGAAAGGTGAAGAACCACTCAACTAGATTTTTACCTCTGATGTCATTGCTTGTTGCTTTGTATGTGTTACTGGACATATACCTCTGTATTATTATTATTTATGTTACCATACTACTTAAGAACCCTAGGCGTGAACCAGGACCCTATTATTTTGCTTTGTCTTTTGAGCTATATTAATTTTTTATAGATGGAACTGGTAGTACCACCTATAGTTAAGGTTGCCGAACACTTCCTATTATAACAAACTGGAGACAGGATTTTATAACTTTGCCCAGCTTTGACTATTCAGACTGAAATTTTCCATGCTGGGTGTCTACCTGAGGCTGAATTTTTAAAGAAAATTAAGCAAAAGTGGTCCGCCAGTTCTGAGAACAAGATTAGGGAAATACCCACACACACAGGCAAAACAATGTGTTACAGCCATTTTGTTGAGAAAATCTAGTCCCTCCTTGCTTTGGAGTAGGGGCTTGGAATTTGGAGGGCAGTTTTCTATGTGATTAGATGTTCCTTTTGCTGTACCTGTGGAGGGGAAATACCAAAGTATAGCTAAATTACAAGCCTTTCAAAAATCTGCCTGTGTATGCTCAGGAGACACTTGCTGGTTTGGTAGCTAAATTCTTCAGATTCCATCTGCACTGAGCATGCTCCCTTCCACTCCAGGTCTGCAGGGGCTGAGAAGAACTCTCCCTACAGTTGCTATTGCTGGTTGTGGGCACAGAAACTGAGAGCAGGTAGACTTTCTGTCCTGGGAGTCAAAAGGGGAAGGGAACTAGAACTAAGGGCCATTTCGGGTGAAGACAGATTTCACGAGGTGGAGTGAGAGGACGATTGGAACTGGTTGGTCATGGAGATTGGGTGAAGGAGTCTGAACAGGGTGGAAGGGATTGGGATGAGAAGCCTAGAGAGGGAGACCGTCAATGGGAGTGGGTGGGGGTTGTGGGAGTGGGCTGCCAACATGGAGCCTATGGGGTAGAATAGAACTGTCTAGATTAGGAGTCTAGGAAACAAGTACAAAAATCCACTTTAGCAATTTAAGATTCTAAAATGGCAAGACAGTGTTAGCCCCCGTCCCTGCACCCCCTAGCAATGTGTAAATAAATACAAAAAAAACTTAAAAAAGGGAATCAAATAAAAGTGGATTTTTTTTTTTTAATTAAAAACATTGTAATTTTTATCCACCCTGGATTCAACTGTATGGTACTATGGGTGGGGCATCAGAACAGGAGTTTGAACTGACATCACTCAGAAGCTGTGTATGTACACTCGGGAGTAAGAACAAAAACTGCCTAGTCTAAACTTTTCTCTTCTTGATGCTTCTCTTTGCCTCACTACAAAAGATATTTTAATTTAGTGAGCAGTATCTCCTGTGTTTTGCAGGAGTAGTTAATGAATACATTTCTCAGATATGCACAAACAAAGAAGCAAAGATTATGTATTTGAAATGAAAGCTAAAATAGGCAAACTTTAAATCCTGTCATTTCAAATCATTAACTTTCATCTAAATTGTCCTCTTTTGAATGCTTATAAAATACATCAGTTATGTGAGCACAAACACAGATTAAAGTTTTTTTTACCCTAAATTCCTTGATGTCTTTTTGTTTTTGATTTCTTCTTTAGATTCTGGTTCTTCAAATTTGCTATAGCAGTAGCAATTAATGTTGGAGCTTTTTTCATCCCAGAGGGACCCTTTACGACTGGTAAGATAACACTGAATTACATCTTATTGCATGTGATGCAGTATAACTTACTTTAAAATAAACCTCTTTAAATGTAGCTGCAAACCCTCTTTCTCACTATTGTTTTTTCCCCCTACCTGTAAGATTGAGCGGTAAAACTTCCATTGCTCTGACTGGATTGCATCTGATTTTTCTTTACAGTGTGGTTTTATGTCGGCATGGCTGGGGCCTTCTGCTTCATTCTTATTCAGCTGGTCTTGCTTATTGACTTTGCTCACTCTTGGAATGAATCTTGGGTTGAAAAAATGGAGGAAGGAAATTCAAGATGTTGGTATGCAGGTAACAGAACTTTTATACCATTTCGGTGTGCATTTTGAAAACCTAGTGGAGGTGAGATGTACCAGTGTAGTATATAATGCCATTTTGCCAGGAATGTAATGTACAGAAGAGATTCTGCTTTCATAAACAGCATTTTCTCTCATTCCATAAATTCCAGCCCTATTGTTTGTTATATCTGTATTTTTACCTGATACCAAAAAACTTCTCAGTAATCAAATGTAACCTAAAATAAATCTACATTGTTGCAGAGGTTAATGTTAACTATGAAACTTTATAGTGCTTTTTTAATTCACAAGCCTTGACTTTCAACACTTCACTGTTCTGTTTAGTGATTATAAAAATAAAGCAGGCTATAGCTGCTCCCTATTGATGATGAACATTATCATTAGGGTGACGAGATATCCCATTTTTATGTGGGCAGGAAGGGACAAGCTGCTTCCAGCCACAGGGGAGCGGGGGGGAGGGGTGGGAGGGAGGAAGAGATGAGCTCTGCAAACACGGGCCAGGTCATCCCTCCCCTGCTCCCCTGTGGCTGGAAGCAGTGTTCCTTCCCTCCTGCACATTGCCAAAAGGCTGCTGCTGGCCATATTCTGGTGTGAACTCTAGCAGAAATCTGGAGGGGGGCATGTGACTCTGTGTGGTGCCGCCCGCCCCTCCCCCATCCCCCAGAGAGGTGTCCGGGAGTGTGGGTGTGTCACTTCTCCTCATGTGTCGGGGAGGGGAGGAGTGGGAGGGTGACCCCTCCCTGTGTGAACCCTAGGGCCTTAAAGATAAGGTAAATAAAAAAAAAATCCAACTATGCAGTATTTCTTTTTAACACGGGCTCAGTCAACTTGATGTTAATTTGAACGTTTGTACTGCGTAGTTTTGATTGATTACCATTGATATCACTTCAATATGAGTAATTTTACCAGGTGTCCTGTATTCAGCATAGACAAATATGGTCACCCTAATTATCACAACTAATTTTTTTCTGTAAGACCTTTCCTCTTTGGGTATGTATGGTGAGTGGGGCAAAATAGAGGAAGACAGTTAAAATCACTGCACTGGAGTAATGAGATCGTAAAACTTACGCTTTAGTTTATTTCAGGAGGCAAAAATGGCCTAGTTAGCTAGTTTTCTGTTTGCCTGGCAAGTCTGCTTTTTGAAAATGTGATTTAACAGATTCTTATAAGCCTACATAATTCTACAAAAGATATGTTGAATAAGTATATTGAGAAATAAGCTGCTTATAAATTCTTCTCAACAGATCCAGATTTTATTGATTTTTATTTGGGGACAGTGCTGTTAATTAAATTAAATGTAGATACATTGCTACTGGTTTGCCTATCTTGCTTTAACAAACTCCTTGGTAAAGAAGCCTGTACAAATACCCAGTTGAAGTGTTGGAGCATAACTAAAGCCTCAAGTTTCCCATTGGTGGTGGTACTTGTCTTTATGATAGCGCCTTGAGGCATCAGGCAGAATTGGGGACCCATTGTGCTAGGTGCTATTCAAACAATGTAAAAAAATATCCCTACCCTAAAGAATGCATCTAATTTAAATTTTTAAAACATTTTTCTTTAAGTTTCAGTGTTTTAAATGTGTCCATAACCATTATCTGATACAATTTTGTGGATTCTTAATATAGCAGCATAATCATAAAATATTCTTTAAAGCTAATAATGTATACTTCTTTTAAGCAAATTTAACTGTCTTGTTTGTCTCCCTTCACAGCTCTGCTGTCAGCTACGGCTCTAAATTACCTGCTGTCTCTGGTTGCTGTTGTCTTGTTTTATGTTTATTACACTCGTCCAGAAGACTGCTCCGAAAATAAGGCATTCATCAGTGTTAATATGTTGCTGTGTATTGGCGCCTCTGTAATGTCAATTCTGCCTAAGATCCAGGTATGCTATGTTGTTCAGTGAATGTTTGGCTTTTTTTTAACCCAGAAGCATCTCTCTAGCTAACATTTTAACCATGGACATTTTGTCAGCTGCCCAATTTAGTTTTCTCCATGTTTTTTGCATATAGGAATCTCAGCCAAGATCTGGTTTGTTGCAGTCCTCAGTGATCACAATTTATACAATGTATCTAACCTGGTCAGCTATGACCAATGAACCAGGTAAGCTTGGCAGACTTAATTTTTTTTTTAAAAAAAGGTTATATTCTTTGTAAAGCTGTCATTTACCATTTTGAACAGGAAGAAAATTCTAGACTAAGAAGAAAATACTCTCCATCATAGTCTTCTCTTCCTGCCTACATACATCAAAAACCTTAACTTATATTTCTCATATATTTGGGGGACTCATTTCATAGAAATGTAAGGTTAGAATGGGTCCATCCCTCTGCACTGAAGTAGGATAAAATATACCTACACCAGCCCTCTCAGGTGTTTTTCTAACATATTCATAAATAGGGAGTCTTGGACCGCTCTAGGTAACTTTTTCTAATACTTAACTATCCTTTAGAAAGCTTTTCCTAAAACTGAATCTCCTTTGCTGTAAAGTAAGTACATATGTTGCCTTGTGGATAAAATAGTATGTGAAAATGTAATGAAAGACTATCATGCATAAGGGCAGTTAGGAGTGTTCAGGGCTTTTTCATTTCTCAACTTCCCGGAACTTCATTTTGCAACCTTAATGTTCTTTTAATGTGATGTGAAGGAAGGGAGAGTATGTATGGAATTTCCTAGTGTTCTTAAAAGAAAAACAAGAAACAAAAATTCCACCATGTTCAACTCTTTGCTAGATAGCATTAAAACGCAGTATTGTGCAATACGTATAGTCAGAGGCAGGACCCTTGTCTCAGTCCATGCACAACTTTCTATACCTTAGCTCTGAAGGAGTCTTATTTTCTTCAGTTTGTCTTCTTTCATATGTATCTATGCTTTATTGTATGGAAGGATGCAGACTCACTACAGATGTTCCTATTCTTTCTCTCAAAAAAACAGAGATCTTTGGCTAACTGTTAAGAGATCATATGACATCATTTTTGTACATAGGAAAATTCTTTTAAAAACAAACCCAAACCTCTAGAAATTACATAAATTGCAAAATTTTACGAGAACACTAGATGGCCTCTTTCCCTGGTAAATTTTTAAGTTCCTACTTGGGTACTACAGCTGTATAAAAAAATGACACTTTTTTTAAATTAATGGATAAATGCAGGGGGTTTATGCTCTTTTCAGTTTGAAACAACTGAACTCTTTGCTCAAACATTCAAAAATTCCACTGTAGAAAACAGATTTGAAAATCTGCCAAATACTAGCCTGCAGGGTAAAAAACAAACAAAAAAACCCATGACTTTTTAGAATGTAAGGCTTATGCATCCTTAACTATAGGTATTACTTTATGCTTCACCCTATGCTGGTGCCATTCGGAGACGCTAGCCATGGGCTATAACTGCAATAATTACAGGAAAGTAGGAGCACATATTCACTTAGGTTTCTCTCTTCTGTGTTTTATCAGAGCTCACTGCAGTTTGGTAAGTTAGTGTGTGTGTATATATAGTTGAGCTTTTAAAAACATTTATAGCATTCTTTCACGTAGCTTAAATCTTCAAAATGAGTGTATTTGAGGTAATACTGGTTAGTACTTACTGGCTAGTCTAAACAGAGCAGGAATGCGCATCACGAAAGTGTGATTTCTAAAGCGCACGAATAGATCTGCGTAGACCCTACTGGCATGTATTAAAAGTTCCCTAGTGCATTTTAACATAGTGTGACATAGTATAAGCATGTTAAAGTGCACTAGGGAAATTTTAATGCATGTCAGGAGGGTCTACACAGATCTATTAATGTTCTTGCACTTCAGAAATCACACCCCCTTAGCATACATGAATATTGCTGCTCTGTGTAAACAACCCCTAAATGACTGTCATGTTTGGCTGCTGGTGGTGTAAAATTTTAGGAATTCTGAAGAAAATGCGGTGTATTTTTGCCACAGTTCAGTAAAGGAATGGAACAGGATCAGTAAAACACTTCATGCATCTTTTAAATGAAGAAACATTAACTTCAGAATATTTCCTTGTCTCCTCTAACACCTATCTTGTATTGACGTGACATAATTATCACTAGCTTGCTTTACTTTTTTTGTCCTATCCATGATCTTTAAGTCATCTTTATGTTTCACAAAGTTCTGAACTTTCAAAACTTTTGCATTTACGTTTGACATGAAAATTCCTTGTATTACTGTGTGTTCAGTGTGGAAATAAAAATATTTTCCATAACCATTTACCCTGTTCTTGTTTTGTTTAATTTCTAATGTAATCTCCTTCCCAACTCAGAAAGGAAGTGCAATCCAAGCTTGCTGCGCATAATTGGCTACAACATCACCACCATTCCAAGCCAAGGTCAGGTTGTCCAGTGGTGGGATGCACAAGGAATTGTAGGACTTATTCTGTTTTTGCTGTGTGTTCTGTATTCAAGGTGAGATGAATTAATTGGGATTTAAGTGACTTGTGCTACTGCTAATGATCAGATTACTACAATTTTATTTTTATTTGTATTCATTCCCCTGAAATACAGCATCCGGACATCCAGTAACAGCCAGGTTAACAAATTGACGCTAACCAATGATGAATCAACACTGATAGAAGATGGGGTACCCAGAAGTGATGGCTCTTTGGATGATGGAGATGATAGCCACCGTGCTGTAGATAATGAAAGGGATGGAGTTACTTACAGTTATTCCTTCTTTCACTTCATGCTTTTCCTGGCCTCATTGTATATCATGATGACCCTCACCAACTGGTACAGGTACACACACTTGAGATGTTGTACTAGTAATGAATGCGCAAGATACTACAGTTTTTGGGATTCAAGTTATATTTTCAGATGTCTCAAAAGAGATGCATCCTTTAGTATACGTACTGGTGTGACAGGAATTCTCAAGGGGTAGCATTTATTGCTATGTATGAAATGAATTTGTAGTTAAAAACTAAGCTCTTATTTAATGGCAATGGTCATCATTGTTAAGGGTGAGATTCTGCCAACCTCAGTTAAGTGGAATAGTCCCAGTAGATCAATGGAACTTCTATTGGAGTAAGGTACTACCTGAATAAGGATGGTAGAGCCACATTTAACTTGTGACCAACTCACTGAGAGTTCATTATAACATATAGGAAACTATTAAAGAGTCTATTTTGAACAAAAGGAATTTTTTGTTTAAAAACAAACCAATTAAATTGTAGACAGTTATGTGGGATTATGGCTAAATGTTTGTCTTGGGTTTCACAGAATACTCAGAACTCAAAAAGGTGTGAGTGTTTAAAAAGAAAAAACACAAACATACACAAACGTAAATTTAATGCTAGGGAAAAGAGTAGGAAAAGAGACCGACAGAATCAGGAAGATTATAGATATCTGCACAGTGAAATAATTGTATGTATTCTGAAATTTCATTGCAAAAGGTGTGTGTGTGTGTGTGTGTGTGTGTGTGTGTGTATATGTGTATATATATAGTGTGTGTGTATACTTTTCTATTTATATAAATAAATATAATTGTGAATCATGGGGCAGTAATTCCATCAATGGGATCGACCAATATAATGTAGAAGCAATAACTAAGATTGTGCAAGAACAGCAAAGAGAAACTTCAAAAAAAAAAAAAATTCTAGAGAAGAAAACTTGCAGTATAGTCCCACTCTGGATCTGTTGCTTCTGAGTCATTATTGGTTTGATTTGACTTACCCCAAAGTGTTCAGCATCTTTGGAACACCTTTTGAAAAGGGCAAAAGTCATCCTGCATAATTGTTGTTTCATAGCCAGTAAATACCATTCAGGTCTTGTCTGTCCACAAGTTCCTTGCAGCTACATTTGCTTTTGTGCCTGGTTCATTTTTGCAGTTGTTTGACTAGCCTGTTGTGTCATCTTACACTCCACTGACATTCTTCAATTTTATTTCTAATTTTCTTAACTTAGATTTGAAAGCTGGGCTATGTTTGCCCCATGTGTCTAGACTGATGCACTGCTTCTGTTGATTTTCTATTTTTTACTGTTGCTGGTTGTTTTCTATTGTGTCTTGTTTCTTTGGAATTTTTTAGTTTAGGAAAGCTTCTGAGGGGTTTCAAAACGTAGCTCAGTGTACAATTTGAAAATATCTGTACCTGACCAACATAATTGGTATTTGCATCTTGAGGATGATAGAAAGTACACATGAAGATGTTGTCCCAGGCTGTCAATACCTTGGGCAAGCACTTTGCTGTCTTCCCTTGAAGTTTTTTCAGTAAATCTAAGTTGGCATTGAGTGTTTTGAAGAGTAAGGGAGACTAGCTTAATATGAGTTATCAAGAGCTTCCCATGAAGTGGTCTGTTTAAAACAGGCTTGTAGTGCCTTGAGGCATTGGAACGCTATTCTTAAGAGGAATCCCTCTGAATGGGATACCAAGACAGCTGATTCTTGCTACCTAGGAAATCAAAGTAGAATCTGGAGGTACTCCTCGGGTACTATTTCTCTTTCTGCACAAAGGAGAAGGAAGAAAAAGCTGACCCATCTTCAGGGGGCTTAAGGTTCCCACTTTTTTCCATAGGAATTCTAAGATTCTCATAGAAATTGGAAAGGTCAAATAACTCTAGGGTGGGTATCATGGGGTTTCTTGTAACTTTGATCCTCGAGGATCTGATATCCAAGCTCCTTTATCTAATCGTAGACCAGATGGTGCGGGTGTAGGATTGCACTCTGAATACAGCAGACTGCCACTTCCAAAGTACTGAGTGTAGCTGATGGGTGTTCTTCCCAACCTTCTAATGAGAGGCAAAGTAGAGAAAGTATTATCCAATTTCACTGTCTGTTTGGCATCCCTGGACCTTGCGGTTAGATGTTACCACCCAGAAGGTGTACCCATCTTTTTCAATTGGTGGTCTCAAAAACCTCTAACTACCTGCAATAGTGACTTCATAATAAAGTGGGTTTATAGTTATCATAGACTCTTGCCACGAGGATTTTTCAGAATCTAATCATTCCGTTAATTTTTTCATGTCTGTGCTGTTGAAACTCTTCACCATAAATGTTGATGTAAAAACACTTTTCTGATTAACTGTTGTGCACCTAGCCCCTGAATGTTCCAGCAAACAGGGTTTTTTTGACATTTTGTTGCTGAGAAAATGTCAGAGAACTGTATTTAAATAACTGGATGATCATATCCCTCATAATAGTTCTTCAGGTCTACAACTCCAAGATGGTGTAATGGCAAACTCAGTCAGAAGATGGTTGTTAGCCTCAGATCTCTTCCCATTCAGGAGATTTGTAGGGAAGCCAAATAGAGCTCTGTGCGCAGTTGACGTTTTGAAGTTTATTTATAATTACAGGGATCAGATTCTTTATTTTTGAGACATCTTAATCTGAGACTATGCCTATTGTTCATAACAGTAATGCTAAGGTATCACATTTGGCACATAGAGAAAGTTATTTTAGGGGAAAGTTTATACTAGGTAACTGCAAGAACATTGAACTGATTCATAGATTATAGGACTGGAAGGGACCTCGAGAGGTCATCGAGTCCAGTCCCCTGCCCGCATGGCAGGACCAAATACTGTCTAGACCACCCCTGATAGACATTTATCTAACCTACTCTTAAATATCTCCAGAGATGGAGATTCCACAACCTCGCTAGGCAATTTGTTCCAGTGTTTAACCACCCTGACAGTTAGGAACTTTTTCCTAATGTCCAACCTAGACCTCCCTTGCTGCAGTTTAAACCCATTGTTTCTGGTTCTATCCTTAGAGGCTAAGGTGAACAAGTTCTCTCCCTCCTCCTTATGACACCCTTTTAGATACCTGAAAACTGCTATCATGTCCCCCCTCAGTCTTTTCTTTTCCAAACTAAACAAACCCAATTCTTTCAGCATTCCTTCATAGGTCATGTTCTCAAGACCTTTAATCATTCTTGTTGCTCTTCTTTGGACCCTTTCCAATTTCTCCACATCTTTTTTAAAATGCGGCGCTCAGAACTGGACACAATACTCCAGCTGAGGCCTAACCAGAGCAGAGTAGAGCGGAAGAATGACTTCTCGTGTCTTGCTCACAACACACCTGTTAATGCATCCCAGAATCATGTTTGCTTTTTTTGCAACAGCATCACACTGTTGACTCATATTTAGCCTGTGGTCCACTATAACCCCCCAGATCCCTTTCTGCCGTACTCCTTCCTAGACAGTCCTTTCCCATTCTGTATGGGTGAAATTGATTTTTCCTTCCTAAGTGGAGCACTTTGCATTTGTCTTCGTTAAACTTCATCCTGATACTAGGCTTTTAGGATATGTTCGCAAATCCTTTATCTGCAAATTTGCTTTGGCAAGGAATTGACTTCTATAATGAGTTGAAATTAATAATATGCTAACCTATAGGGTAAAGATACTCCAACATTATTAGTTAAATATGGACAAGGGAGGCTGGGCATTTGTATGACTATTCATGACAGCCCCTCGGTCCCATAATAGGTGAGACCACCATGTAAGAGGGAGACCTGGACCATCAGACTTGTTTGGTATGCCAGGTTAGAGGGCTGGACCCTTGCCTCTTACCACCAGATCCCCAAAGAAGGGTGTAAATATATGATCTTGTGTGTGAGGAATGGTTAAGATATCACTTTTAATTATATTTTTGCTATCTTTTGATGTGGTTTGGAGCTTTTTTGTCTTTGCTAATTGAGCTAATAAAAGTAGTTACACTGTGGGCATAGCAAAGCTTTATCTCCAGTGTGCACACCCAGGTTCCCAAATAGACATTGAATGTAATAACCTTGATTCTATTGTGCTGATTCTTGAACTAAATCTTACAATCCCCCCAGTTCTGTAAATCAGTAATAATCAATAACCACTAATGAATCAGTCTGCGTTTGCAAGGAACAGGGAAAAAGCAGTTATTGATAATGGAATTGTCATGCAGGCTTGCTTGTGCTTCCTGAAGAACAGGGAAGGTATTATAGGGGTTTAAAACTTTGAGCTAAATCAAACCCAATGTATAATGAGCCTGAGGCACAGAGGTAATCTATTACACTAGTTTACCTTCAGAGAACAAAAATCACAGATAAGTGACTCTGCCTGTAACCAACTTTTTTTTCTTTTCTTTTTCAGTCCTGACTCTTCCTATGAGACTATGATTAGTAAATGGCCATCTGTCTGGGTGAAGATATCTTCCAGCTGGATTGGCATTGTGCTGTATGTGTGGACTCTGGTGGCTCCGCTGGTTCTTACAAACCGTGACTTCGACTGAGCTGTGCTTCTCCTTGAACGCTTCAGTTCATTTCACCATTTGTTGAAATTAACAGTATTCCAGACTAAAATGTAGTTGTAAATATGTGCGTGCTTGCTGCCTATGTAGTAGACCGTGCCTTTTTCTGCATGATTACCATTAGATCATGTCCTCTTGCCATTTCACTAAATGACTTTTCTAGTCAAGCTCAGTGATTAATTACTATGCCATTGGTTTTCATAGGAGTACTTTAGGTTTAGTGCTGTGGGTGAGGTAGATGTAAAATCAGTCAGTTTGTTGTATTCCCCTCCCTCCCCCAATGCTGCGAGTAGCAAAGGGTACAAGAACAATTGGATTGGAACTTTATTTAATTAGATGGAGTTAAAAACAGGTTTTAGAGGAGGAATTTTAAGCAAATTAGGGCTACTTTTGACAATTCGTGTTGCCTTGTTTTCAAAGTCAGCCTTCAGTAAGTATTGAGCATTTAGGTCAATTCAAAAGGTGCATGTTACACTTCTGTCTGATATCTTGCAGCCTTTTGGCTATGTCTTGTTTTCACCACGTAATATTATGTTAATGTATTTAGCTTGAGTCCTAAATGGAAGGAATTTGAACCTACACTTCTCTGAACATTCTCTTCGGAGCTAGTGTATATTACGTGCCCTATTCCTGACAAAAGGACACAGAAAATAAACATGCTGTGAAGGTTTGGCCCCAGGAGTCAAAGATGTATATTGTAAACCGTCTAAAGTATTTAAAAAATACTTTATATATTGCTAAGTTATACTCTGACTCTAATCAAGCTGAGAGGTTGCAAGGAAAGTAGCAAACCTGTTCGCAAAGGATAATGTGTCACTGGCTGGGTGTGACAGCACATGCTTATGATCAGAAGTTTGGAGAAAAAGGAGTACTGAAGTTAGTCATTAGAGACTTGCATTTTATAGCTGGCTTCTACAAAATTATTTAATCTTTAAGTTCAGGGTATTAGAAACTGATCTGATCTGTTTTAATATCTTATGGTACCTGTTTCTGCTGGTGTGGACATGTGCCTGGAAAATAGATGTGGGCATCAAGTTAACTAGTTGGGCTGATTTAAAAAAAAAAAACCCAACTTGTACAGTTTTGTGCAGTTCTTGAAAATTTTAAATGCTATTGTGCTTGTTGCTTTGTAATTAAATAAGCTGTGGTGTGTGTATGTATGTGTGCATGCTCTGCTGGTGGTTATGTTGAGACTGACAATCTCAGTGGGAGTGAACCCAGAGCTGTACTTCAGCAGTCATCATATAAACTACCATATGGTGTTTCTACTGCTGTCTCATGTAGCTAATTCTTATCTCATATAAGAGTTTTATTTTAAATTGCTCAAACACATTGGCATAGGCTAAGTAAGACTGACTTGTTAGTCAGAGCCAGTGACATTTGGAGGCAGCTGAAGCCAATACTGTGTACAGTCATTTTGAACATATTACCTATCAATAAACAACTTCAGATAAAGATGTGGTTTTATTTTCTGATGGCTACAAATTAGTCAGGGGATGCAGTTTGTATTGAAGACTAAACTACTAGAGTAAAAAGTGCTACAAACTGGTGTTTAGAAAGTTCATATTACATGAAGAGCTTTTTCAACAGCAGGGTTCATGAGGGGTTCCACCCCTTTCTGCCCCCAGTGTAGTGACTTGCACCCACTGGGGATAAACTGCTATAGTACAAATTGCCTGCACTCAACATTTGCATAGGTGGTTAACTTCCTACTCCAGATAAGGCTATAGGTAGATGACATCATCTGACACTTGGTTTATAATTGTAGCTTGAATCACATACTTCATTAACATTAAATAGTGGCAACAAACTAGGCTGCTGATTAAAGGAAGGATAAATGGAGCATTGTATGATTGAGGGACAGGCTTTAAGTCCTGAGCCACTGAAAACAGAAGCAAATATGTCTTGACTCATGTTTACTGTTATTAGACTACACTTATTGGGCTCATTTAGTTCCATCTAGTACAATTAGCAGTAGCAACAAAGGAGCAGTGCTCACTTTCATTTGGAATGACTTTTCAGTCTTTCCTTTACTGCTTCCAGGTTCTATACTCCTACCTAGCTTAATTAGCTAAGGGTTTTCTTCACTGCACTAGTTACCTCAAGCTTTTTAGTTATACATTGAGTAATATTAAGGACAGGAAGAGAACACTTAAGTTGCATTTCAGCCAGCTGTCTGTACCTTCACTACATTCAAATTAAATGTCATCTTGTACATCATCCCCCTGAGGACAGGTGCCCAAACTTTGGTTTTAACCACTTCTTATGGTTTGTGAACTCCCTTCTTTAAATAGAAGGGATAGAATAAACTCACCCAATGTTAGGTGACCTTATGCAGGAGCAGTGAACAGCCTGAACACTGTGAAAACTACTAAGCACATGCAGCTCTTCAACATGCTATGCCTAGTCTCTGGGTTGTAATGAACACTGCAGGTGTGGTGCTACCATATTTGGAGGAGGGGAATATGTGTAATTAAAACAAATCTCTTAAATGGTCTAACCTCCATCAATATACCTTTCCATTCAATTGTTTCTTCTAGGTCTGCCTTTCATTAGATACTAAGCCAGTGGTTCTCAAACTTTTGTACTGGTGACCCCTTTCACATAGTAAGCCTGAGTAAACCCCCCCTTGTAAATTAAACACTAATTTCACACAATTATAAATGCTGGATGCAAAGTGGAATGTTGTGTGCTGTTGAAGAGCTACTTCCTTCAAACCCAGAGGTGGCTGTATTTCAGTGGAGGCTGAAAACTTTCATGTGCATACTGGCTTCATATAGAGTCTCATAGTATTACAAACACCCATTGCTAACTCAAATGCAGGTCTCTTGCCAGAGCAAGAGACTCAGTTCTCTACTCAGGCAAATATCCATTGACATCAAGGGTTTGGGGTGGAGGCTGACAGCTTGTGACCTTCTGAGGGGTCCCAACCCCCACTCTGAGAACCTCTGCTCTTAGCAATATTTAGTGAAATTAACTTGATAAACTAGCAACTCAGCTAACCCATTAAGAATGTTTAAATAGCACATCTTTTCATGCCACAACATCAAAGTTGTTTACAAGGTGAGTCCTCCTGTGGTACAACAGTACATATACCAAATAGAGGCACCCTCAAGAGGTGAAGCCAGTAGCCTCTGATAGAGAGGAGAGCTATATACTGAGCTGCTTCCATGTTAGTTGACTTAGTTTCCTCTCAGCTAGTCAAAAAATAAGTGCTATATGAACTTTTATTTACCAGTAGGTCTTAATGTATTAAGAGCACTTACTGCTATGCTTGCCAAAAGGTACTTGTTTGAATAGGATAGTGCCTTCTGAATGAGTATACAGTAGTAGCTTTCTAGATACATTTTACAAATTCCATTAATGAAAATATACTCAGTTACTATGGTTACATCTACACAGGGATAACCCCCCTCCCCATGGCTGGCTGGCTCAGGCTCAGAGTGAAAGGTCCCAGAGCATAGGCTCCAGTCCAAGCCCAATTTTTAGCCCTATGAGTTCAAGACCACTGACCTGAGCCAACTCCAGCCATGCTATTTTATCCTTGAGCAGATGTACTCTACATCTACAATACATTTGTTTACTGGTGATAGAAGATGAGTCAATGCACAGAAACTGGTGAGAATGAGATTTTTCTCTGCCTGATTCAAGTAGCTTGAAAACAGGTGTTTAACTCAAATGCTACAAGATCCCTACCTAACAGTGAACACAGTATTATCTATAGATAAAAAACAGCATATTTCATGCTCAATGGTATCAAAACAACCTATTTTTATTTACTCTCTCAGCATGTTAATGGAGTAAAGTACATCTTTCACTTAATACATAGCTCATGTAGAGTCTGACCTGACCTCTTGAAATTTATCCTACCTAATTACTGGTTTTAAAAAAAATTGTTCTGAAACTGAAAACAGTCTTGTGGCATACACTAGCATGAATTAAAGTTATTTCATGTACAGTAGTTCATCTGAAAATATGTTCTAAGCATTGACTCAAAGTGTAGACAATGTAAAAGATGACCTCTAACAAAAGTCACACCTAGATAACATTTATTTTATCAAAGTGGATGGTTCAGGTTAGAACTCATGCATGCAAGTGGCTCCTGTCTTAATAAATAAAAACTTCCATTTCTCTCCTGTCATGTATGATTACACTCACTGAAAAAACTAAGGCAGAACCAAAGAGTCAACTAGGTAACAGGCACTTTGTTCCCAATTCAACCAGAAAAAAAATACAGCTCAACTCAGGTCTTGATGCGCCCCCCCCCCCCCCCCCCCAAAATCCATTTTTTAAACAAAAGGTTGTAAAAATAGAAAACCAAAATACAGAAAACATTCAGAGTTCTACACGATACAGAGTTATTCTACTCAATCATACATAGAACCAAAAAGTCTAAGAGTGTAAAACAATGGTCATTCTGACATGAATTTTCATTACTTGGGATATTTTGTATTCTCTATAAATACCAAATATTTAAGAAATTAAAAAGGTTGGTAACTTAGTTGCATATACCAAGTCACACTATGTCTATGATGTCTTGTATAAGTACACAACTACTTACACATATTCAAAGAGCAGTTTGTGGGGAGAAGGATAGGAGAGAGATTCCACAATAGCTGGTTATACTAACCAAAGAATTTACCAAAAAACCCAGAAAGATACCAAATGATATCCTAAATAAATAGTTCGTTTTGATGAATATATACAAAGTTCCTGCTATGTTAGTTATCCAAGAATGGCATATCGGTGTCCATGGGTGCAGGAGCAAGTTCACATAAATAAAACAGTGTGGCTTCACTTGCTTCCGCCTCAGTCAGTGGCTCCAGCCGCACTAACTTGCTTTGAGTTGGTTCAGGGTCCAGGCTGCTTTCCAGAAGCTCATCCACTTCTAAGGGTTTGTCTAGGGAGGACATTGTTTCAGATGTGGAATTTCCACCCTCAACAGTTGCACCTGGACTCCCATCAAGGAATGCAAGGAGTGGAAAGGCAGTATATTGAATGAGCTGTTTATCTACAAGGGAAGAAAAATAATACTTCAGAAACTCACTATTAGTTTACATGCACAGTCCTAATTCCAAAAATTTTAGTGTACTTTTTACAAAGCAAACCACATTATAAAAATATTTTTGAACAAAAATGGTTACTTTTTAAAAAAATTGGGCATACTATTGAAGTGTTGCAAGAAACAAAGTAAACAATTTATTGTCCAGATTTGTCGGAAACACCAACATTTAATCAGTTTTGTCTTTGCATCTGGTGCAATACAAATTCTTCACAGTTAACATGACAAGAACCAAAGTAGTTATCAGCATGAAACAATCAAGCAGATAAGACCTGACTAAGCAGGATCTTTGTTTTAACAAGAACTTCACAATTTTTCCCTCTTACATCTTTTCAGCTGAACAACTAAGAAGCTCTTCCTGCGAAGAAAGCCATGCCATTCGCTGTACTAACCTGATTTGGGCTTAGAACTCTGTGTGTCCTGTGAAGCAGGCTGAGGTCCATTACTCTTTGTAGTTTCTATTCCTTTTGTCTCCAAACGAAAAAAGAAATTGAAGTCAAAACTTAATCTGAAATAGGCTTTAAAAAACCAGTCTGCATAAGTAACAAAAAGGTAACAACTGACGAATCTTGACAAAGTCTAACTAACTATTAAAATAACCTGCACTAGCCTGTAAAAACATGATGTTACAAGTGTATGGCAACTATTCATGTAGCTTAATGGATGCTGGTCTAGAAAATAACATGAAGTGAAACAGTGGTACCATCCAAGTAGGAACTGAGACAGATTAACATTTAGGGAGGATTACTGTTCTACAGTTAGACCTCAAATCGGAGGAGCATTAGCTTCTCTTCTTGGTTCTGCTATAGGCGCTAGTTTCACTTTCCTCATCTTTAAAAATGTTTCCCCTAGATACCATGGTGATGAGCATGGTATAAAACTTTTACCCATCCACCCCTCCCCCCAATTTGTGCTGTTTTTCCCTTCCAGCTACAAAGCAGAATAGGAATAAGTTCAACTGTAGTTTTTGCATCCAAATTAGAGGTTTTATTAACAAAATATGAAAATGTTTGTTCACTTCAGTAATGGGCACAGCTAAAGGACAAGTTGTTCACCAACCTCCAACTGTGGCCTTGGCTACACTTGCGAGTTAAGCGCAATAAAGCGGCCCACAGCGCTGTACCTCACTCTCCGTCCACACTGGCAAGGCACGTACAGCGCTGTATCTCCCTGGCTACAGCGCTGCAGGTACTCCACCTCCCCGAGAGGAATGAGAGATGCAGAGTAGTGGCTACAACTCCCTGGCATCAGTGTGAACGAGGAGTTAACTTGCTGCGCTGTGATAATCCCCTTATCAAGTGGCCACTCTTTTCATTGTTGCGATCTGTGGAAGTGCGGTTTCAAAGCTCCATGCCAGAGAGAAAAAGCAAACATTTTGCGGTTTGCTTTGAGTGAGTGAATGAGAAGCAGGGAGAGCAGGGGGGTCAGAACTTGCAAGGCAGCGTGCTGACACTCTCAGCACCCCAAAACCCACTCTCTCTCCCCACACACCCTGTCACACTACACCCCACCCCCCTTTTGAAAAGCACGTTGCAGCCACATGAATGCTCGGAGAGCTGCCCATAATGCACCGCTCCCAATGCAGCTGCAAATGTGGCCACGCCAGTGCGCTGGCAGCGGTCAGTGTGGACAGACTGCAGTGCTTTCCCTACTCAGCTGTACAAAGGTGGGTTTAACTCACAGCGCTGTACAGCTGCAAGTGTAGCACACCCTGTATTTGTATTTCTCGCTACTGTGGGCTTTGGAACTTACTTTTGTATTACTGATATGCTCTGTGGGATTCATCTGCACGGAGCTTGTAAAAAGCTGAACAAGACAAAACACAGTTTTAAAAAATTCCAAATGTTGGTATATATTAAGTATAGGTCACTAAAGATATGGGTGTAAATATTTTACTATACTTTATTAATTGTTTATATTATAGGATCTGAGCAGGACTGGGTCCCCTTTTAAAAGTTTGCCATTTTGTGCAAAACGTTTGCTAAGGAAAAGCCTAATTGTGGAGTAGACCTGCTACGTTTTGAGACTGCAGGGCACTGGTAACGCCCACACCATGGCAACGTCTGTACCATATCTAGCTCAGAACATTGCTGTATGTTAGTCCTCCAGTTTCAGAAACATCAGATTCAGAAAAGTGTGAACTGCCAAACAGCTGACCAGTTAGAGAGGAATGATACAAAGGAATAATAAAAAGAACAGGAGTACTTGTGGCACCTTAGAGACTAACAAATTTATTAGAGCATAAGCTTTTGTGAAATTTGTTAGTCTCTAACGTGCCACAAGTACTCCTGTTCTTTTTGCGGTTACAGACTAACACAGCTGCTACTCTGAAAAGGAATAATAGGTAAGAGAACTAAGGACCGGTGGACTGAAACTGCATGTGGCAAAAAAATTCCACTCTTCTCTACCCCGCTGCTTAACTTTGAAACTTTTCATTTGGAAATTAAACCTATGAACACTAACATAGAATTCACAATTGTACAATGTCTGCCTGGGCATGCATAGGTTTTTCCCTGAACAGCACACTTTTCAATATATACGGGCGGACACCAGCCACTAAAACTGGATCTCCAGTCACCTTATTCCCTTCTGTTTCCTCCTCTCCAAGTGTGTCATTTTCAGGCACAATTTGGAACCATTAGAATACATACTCAGTTCAAAATTTTGTGGCCCAGAATACACTTGGCCCTTGAGCCTTGGGAGTCTGATAAAGACTCAGATCAGAGTCCCTGCTTCCCCATTTACGAAGCAGGTCCTAGAACAGTGGTTTTCAAGCTTTTTTTCTGGCAACCCAGTTGAAGAAAATTGTTGATGCCCACGACCCAACGGAGCTGGAGATGAGGGCTGGGGCAGGAGATTGGGGTGCAGGAGGGGGTCAGGGCTCTGGGCTGCGAGCTCTGGGGGTGGGTCCAGGGATGAGGGGGTTTGGGTGCAGGAAAGGGCTCCAGGTTGGGAAGGGGGGGGTGCTCAGGGCTGGGGATTGGGCCAAGGGCTTACCTCTGGCGGCTCCCGGTCAGCGGCGCAGCCAGCATGCAGTGGCAGGCTTCCTGCCTGTCCTGGCACCGCGAACTGCGCTGCGCCCCAGAAGCGGCCAGCAGGTATGGCTCTTAGACGGAGGCACGCAAGTGGCTCCACGCAGCTCTTGCCTGCAAACACTGCCCCCCCCAGCTCCCATTGGCCGGAGCCAGTGCTCAGGGCAAGGGCAGCGCATGAAGCTCTGTGGCCCTGCCTACGACCTGGATCTGCTGCTGGCCACTTCTAGGGTGCAGTGTGGGGTCAGAACAGGTAGAAACTACTAGTTTTTACTGGCCAGCTGCCAGGGTCCCTGGGTGCTGAGCAAGGTGATCCACTGCCTTGCATTCCACGACCCAGTATTGGGTTGCGACCCAAACTTTGAAAACCACTGTGCTAGAAAAATCTACCTCATGGATCAGGCCTGAAGCCAATCTTTTGTTCCCTTCTTTTGGAAGTACACATGCAGTTCTAGTCAACAGCACCAGTTCTTCTACTAAACATACATAAATTGGTGTAGCAGTTAAAAGAGCTAGCACTTCAGGGGCATTTAAAGCACTACACCAGTACTGAAGCATGCACTACTCTTTGTGTTTCCTTCCTCCCCCACTCCCACTTTTTTTTTTTATATAAAAAGGGAACAAAATTAACTGCCACATTTGTCCATGTGGCACAGCTAAAGAAATAAGCATCAGGAAATACAAGAGATTTCTACAGTAATATTAATTCTGCTATTTTGAAGACGGAACCTTTGCATAGCCGTTTCCTTGTTATAAAGGCTGTGTGTTAACATTTTTAGTAGGCAATATACAGGATGAGCAATAAGATTAAATTATAACTCTAGAAATGTTTGAGTCTTCTGATTTTAAATTTTATAATTGTGCAGGCTTTATAAAAAGGTGCATGAACTTTTTTGAATTAACATTTTAAATTAAGCTTTAAGATATCCTCTTGAGAAATGTGTATTTGCATCCTCAATGATCTTGTTCATTACAAAATAAAAAAAACAGAGGAAGTTACTAGAAATACATACATCAACCAGAAGATCTGGGTCTATGCTGAACTGTCGTCCTGACAGCATGGCTTGGAAGTCCTCTAAACTGCAATCAATACTGTCAAGATAATCCAATAGCTCAACTCTGGAAGATGGAAAAGAAAGAGGATTTTGTGTTCTGAAATAGCCATGACACTTCTACTGACAAGGTGAAAAAAAATCACCTGTTGGAATAGATATATGCAACAGTACCATCATCACTGCTTGTTTAAAACTGCACTGGCAAGTGCTGACAGGATATTTCTCTCTGCCTGGTGTCAAACAGTTAAGAATGTCTGACAGGATTGTCAATTTATACATCTGACATTCACAAATCAATTTTTTACATTGTGACAGCACAGGAAGGCAACAGGCTGTGACCCATTCACAAAGCTGCTGTCTCCACAATAAAGAAGAGCAGAATCCACTTTCAGTTAATTAGAATTATTTTTAAAGCTGGAAGTAGATCCTTTTATATTACAAGGTAACAGTACAAAGTGTTTGCATATGGGGATGAAACGGAAGAATGCACAAATGATTCATAAGACAATTAAAAAAAAATTCCACCAGCAAGTGTTGATTGCAACTAACATTGTAAATAAGTTATTTCCTCTGCTATACAATATATATCCTAAAGACAAAAAGTAGTAGCCTTTAGCTTGTTTTAACTTAAACCATTAAAAAAAAAAACAACCCATCACACCTTTAGAGTGCAATAATAAAAGTCTGTCAGAGGCTTTAAAGAAAAAAAAAAAAAAAAAAAAAAAAAAAACCCCCCCCCCCCCCCCCCCCCAAAAACAACAACACAACCATCCTTAAGGTGACCTTGCAGGGAGGGAGGGACTGATTTTGTGCCCTTGTTTGATTTTTTATGATACATAAAGAGGGCCTGAAAGAGCAAAATACACATTACAAAGATGTTTCAAATTTAAGATTCAGATTGCGTCTATCTAGGCTGGAAGTCTATGACCAGAGAACCAGTAAAATACCGTCATCACAAAAGTAAAGAAAGTGCAAATATAGCATTTGTAAAAAGGGAATCTTAGACTAATAAACAAATAAAAATTTTAAAATGTCACCTATTTAACTGAAGTAACATTTTGGATAAAGGAAGTCTTTAATTTTAACAAATACCTCCACTGTCCAAATTAAGGTGCAAGAGGTAAATATTTTTAAGACCTCCCAAGAGCAGCCCTCCAGCAAAAACAGGGAAGACCAGGATTCCTGATATTTCTATGATCAAACACATTTCTGAACAATATTTTTAAATATTGTCCAGAACTTCTTTATATATAGTATTCCGCATTTTCAGTTTTTAAACCAATTTTCACCAAGTTACCTTTTTTTTTTTTTAAATTAAAGGAGTTCAGGTTTTACTGATTAACACATGTATCAATCCAATCCACTCAATTCTCCCTCCCTCCAGTACTTAATTTTGTTAACAATCGTGTAAAGCATTAGTGTTTATGTCCTACAGCTCTGAGATTGAAGCAGTTCTGCAGGGTAAAACACAGCACGCACACAGTGAAGGTCAGAAAAAAACAATGTTAATATTGTGCTAAGATGTTGCCTGCCTATTTCTTTGCTTCTATTTAGTGCGGCACTAAGTTTAAACAATCTATCCTCCACAGATAAAGAGACGGTAAAAAAGGTAAACATGGGGTAAACACACAAATATATGCCTGAATATCAACAAGAAAATCAGTGCTTAGAAATTTTCAAGAAGAGTAAAGATGGAAGGGAAGAGGATGCATTATGCTGCAAGGACTACAGTACTGAGGTCAGGGTTCATGCTGACAGAATAAAGGAGCATGTTGAAAGCGAACGACAAGAAGCTTAAAGGAAGTGAGCTTCCGGATAAACAGTCAGTATCAGGAGCTTTCACCAAGGCTTCCATGAAAGGGAAAAGAGACAGCACAATTATGTCAATGAATTTGTGCATGCTCTTTGTTTCACTGGACAACCGCTGTTAATTGCAGAGGGGCCTCCTGGTGACTATGTGACAATACTGTCCACAGCAGCAAAAACCCTTCCTAATGCAGACAACCTCACTCATAAGTATCTAAAAGAAAAATGACAATGCTTTAGTGTATAAACACATGGAATGAATTGATGGAAACGTGGTGTCTACATTGATTTTTGACAAGTCTGATGCTTTGGCCTATCCAATTCTTGGCCTTTTGTTTTTGTTTTTTTTATTTCACTGACATGTTTGAAATGTACCAACAAATGTGGGAAAATGTGGCCACAATAAACACAGATTCTGCTTCTGACATGGCTAAGTTTGCATGGGAGATTAAACTCAATCGGAAACCGGAGCAGCTACGTATTACCTGTCCTGCTCATCTGACTACCGTTGTTCTGTCAGCAGCTACTGCTACAGAAGAAATGAAGGACGTGAAATCTTAGATCACTGGATTTGGGGCCATTTTCAAAAATACGAACAAGCTGAAGACTTTGCTTTACATAGTGCGAAATGAGTGCAGAGCTGACTGCCGATTACCTACTCCTGCTGTGCCACATCGGTGGATGAGCTTGTACTTCACTGCTTGCCATGTAAATAATGTGTGAACTGTGCTAATGTGTCTCTAGATCATCCTGAATTTGTTGGTTCTAAAACAGACACACTGAAAAAACTGACAACCAAAATGACCACCAGATTCTGTGCACCCAGGCAATGTTTGTTGTTGAAAACTTGGAATCACTGTGGAACACTTAGAAAACACTGGAGTTTTCTGCGACTACTGCCAACGTGTTTGCTAATACAGATGTTTACTAGATCCTGACGATCAAAATCTCAGCTGAATTGAGCACAAAAGCTGCAGGAGAAACATACGGTGAGAAAACACTGCTGTTTCTGGAAATCCTTGTGATTCTGGAACATGAGAAAAATAAAAAACAGTTCAAAGCCTTCACAGTACTCAGAGTGAACTGGTAGACGACCGTGGCCATAATTTGAACCCTGAAGTGTTTGGTGCCAAAGATTCTTTTTGGAATGTCATACAGGTGTAGCACCCCTTTCTCAAGGTTAATTTTGCAATAGACTACGACCATAATGCCAGAGTGTTCCAGCCATTTGCTTCTAAAGATGACATTTCAAATCTGAAAGGGGACTTTACTACTGACATAAATGTGCCTAACCCTGACAGTGTGAAACTGGATGTACTGGCTTTTTGGAAAAGTCATCAAGACACTTCCCAACTTCAGCAAAGTGGCACGGTGAGCTTTGAGTGTGCCCCCTGGATATATTGGTGAAGAGTGCTCACTTGCAAAGTTGGCCTACCTCCAAGACAGGAAGAGGCTCCACATGAGTGAGGATACTTCGAAGAAAATTATGCGAGCATACCTAACCCAGGATTTCTGGAAAACTACTAGCTCTGAGAAAAGCAAAAAGCATCTTTGTACATAAAAAAAGTTTCAGTTATACTGTAGTAAAATGTGCACATTATGAAAGTTTTTTTTGTTTTTCCCTTTCCCCAGATTTTTTTGTTATTGTTTTTAAAAACAATTTCATCTCTGTTTTAAATGTTTGGAAAATAAATACCCAAAAATTCCTGGAGTGTTTTTAAAATCAAAACAAACAAACGAACCTGAAAAATGCGGAACACTATTTATATACCATAAAGCAGCAAAAGAGCACAAACTCAATCTTTGAAGAATCCATTGCAGGGCCTCTAAGAGTCTTTCAGTGAAAATAGTTAAAGAGGCAGTTGATATGAAGGTATCAACAACTTTAATTTAGTCAATTGTTTTAAAAGCATCAAAGCTACTCACTTTCCAAGAAGGTTGATGTTCTGTGAAATTACACCATTCTCACTGAGTATGGAATCCATCATTGAGACAGGGTCTTCTGCAGTTAGAGTTGACTGGTTGTTCAGTTGAACAGCACTAGACATGAGGGGGCTTGCACTGTCACTGACAGGACTGAGGGGATCACTGGCTGGGATAGTGATTGGTTCGATATTTTTATCCCCTTGAATTACAGGGATGTTGTCATCCTCATTATCATCTTCTACAATTACAATATCAGGAGAATGACTACAGCTGCAATACATAAAACAGACAATAAACGGGTTAAACTCTGAAGAGGCAACAACTACCTCCTTCAAAGTCCTGCTGTAAGGATTAAATAGCTGCAAAGCACTTTGAATATGTAAATAGTGGCTAACTCTTTAGTTAAGGGAGTCTAGATTTCCAGTTTAAGGCCCATTTTAACCTCTCACCATCTCCTCAAATTTTGACGGCAGTAACAAAAACATGTTTAAAATACAGTAAAAAGAATCAAGAAATTGGAAAAATGAAGATTAAGAAGCTAACAACCATCTTTAATCAAAAATACTTGGTTTTAAAGTTTCCCTGTTGTCTTACATTTTAATACAACTTTCTCAGCAAAGTACGTTAGAAGGACAATTCCAAGCTTCACATTCAGATGAAGCTTGTTAGGCGACAGTTATAGGGCATTTTCCAGGGATTAAATACTTCAAAATCATTATGGAATCTTAATTCTTGTGGACTGGAACTAGAAAGGCTGAAGGTATCAGGCTAGACAAAGCCAGTTTTATTTTGAGTCATGCCTGTTTGCTACTATTTTCTGATTCTGGAGGATTAAGTTTTACAGGACCAGGAGAAAAACAAAACAAAAAAATACTGAGAGGAACGCCAGTAGGTGGTTATGAGAGAAGGTGGGTATTAAGAATGGGAACTGAAGGGGCTGGTGAAGAAAAGCCAATCTTGTCATGGCTGATAAGCTTAATTAGGCTCATTGGGCAGTTTAAGCATTTAAGTCTCACAGATGCAAGGGCTAAGAGGATCCTGGGAAGTTTACTCTTCTCCCCTTTTACTGCATTCTGATGCTCTCCTGGCCCTATGCAAAGGATCCCAGAAATGAAAAAACCCGGCCCCCCAATTCTCACAATGTCCTTCTACCCACAACTCATTATTATGCAGCAGGTCACAGACAATGAAGCATCATTTCCCTCCATAATGCCAGGGAGAAAACACAAAACTTTCACAAGTGTTTAAAGTATTAAGGAAATGCCACACTTTTAAATGGGTATTTTTTTAAAAACTAATCTTCACTCTAAACTTACTGAATTTCTAATGCTCTTTTTAAATATATATATAAAAAAATCTTATTGTTGTAGTTTACACCTTAAATTACTGATGTATACTCCCACTTAATGTCATTTTTCTGTGGGGGGTGAGGGGAGGAGTAAGCATCAATTTGCCAAAACCAAATCAGTGGTTTAAGTCTCAGACAACAAAATCTGGATTTCAAATCCATAAAGCATAAAATATACACTATTATGCAGTGTAAACTAAGGGTAACATTGGGAGACAATCCTTGAGCCAGAAGGACTGGGATGATCACCTGCTTGTACCCGGGAGTGTACTAAAAACATAGGTGTGACAACAGGTAACGTATATAGCACAGAATTAAGGAGTAAAATGGGGAGAATGCACACAAGACTCCTCTTCAACTATAGAACTGAGAAGGCTGGAGGACTTCCAGTCTCTAAAAGAAATCAATGATGGTGGCGGCTTGCAGTCAGCAAAAAATGCCTGAAATGTTCAGAGGGCAACATTTATACTTGGCAGAGATAGCAGGACAGCTACCTTCAACAGCATAAAAAACATTAAACTAGGGGGGTTCCAAGCTTGTGCTAAGGAAGTAAAGACCAAGAAATGAGAATAGCATACAGATGGCACTTCTAGAAAAGTAGTATGTGCCCCAGTGATCCTTCATTTTTAAAATATTTTATTTTAGCTGAATTCTCATCCTAGCCACACTAAGCTACAACGGCTAAATTGTCCTGTGAAGCCAGTGCAGAGGCCTGGAATGCAAAGGATTTGCATATGTATAGTAACTTTCAGTAACTTGCTTCCTTTACTGAAATTGAATTATTCAAGATATGTCTCAACTGTATTATGTAGATCTGAATTAGATTTTAAGGTAGGATTTCCCTGTCTATACTGAACTGCTGAGTGCCTTCTGCACTCATACAAACATTTCTTACTTGGAAGAGTCTGACGTAGCATCCTCATTTGTTTCTGGAGTAATGGGAGCACTTTCTTCTTCACCCATAGTATTTTCTTCCTCACCAATATCATCAGTGACATCATAAATAATTATGTCATCTGAAATCTGCTCCCTCTGCTCCAGTCCCTCAGTTCTGCTGAGGGGTACCTGAGAATTATAAAAGCACAACTACTATATAGAAAAAGAACCAAATTTCCAAACTAAAAATCAGACCCAAATATAACACTTCAATTAAGAGCCTTAACTGAATACCTAATTTTTAAAAAAAGTTCTAGATATCCTAGAAAAACCCTTAAGACACAAGACACTTTTTCCACACAGATTTTTATTCATATTTTAATTATTTGGCATAACTAATTTTGTAACAGAACATTTAAACAATTAGGCATATAGCTGTAAATTTTGCTGAGTGATGAATTTATTTTGGGAAAGTAGTTAAAGATGATTATAACAGTTATAATCCAACCAAGGATCAGACAGCGTAAAACAAAATAAGCCAAAAACCTTGGAGAGTGATACAAAAATTTATCAGCACTGTAAATCAACAAGAATAGTGTCACAACAAGAGCTGGAAATTTACACACACATTACAATGGAAACAGTTTAACTATCAATCCTAATCTGCCATGAAAGTAGTTCATTGGCATGCAGCTGCTATTCACTTCAGAACACTCTTCTCTCCCCCTTTTGCCTCACTTTTAGCTGATAAATACAGCACAACTACAGCCACTATAGGGCACTCCTGTTAATACTTGTTTACCTTTTTCCATCCCTCCAGCTGCCACATAAACAAATAATGTCCACTTCAAAATGAACTTACATGATGGTTTTTGTCAGCTGATTCTTTGACGATCTGCTGAAACATAGTGGTCTTTGGAGGTCCATTGGTATTCAGAAGTAGTGGCCTAAATCAAAGGGGGGTGGGGGAGAGAAAGTCAGTTGCATGAACACTACTAAAGCATGAATAATGTTTCTAAAGAGAAAAACAGCCCAGCAAAAGAACCTGTATTAGCTGGTTAACATTTACAACATTCCTCCCCCCACCCCCCCACCCCCCCACCCCCAATTCTGTACTTACCGTTTGCGTTTTAGACTCACTAGCTGGTTATTCTGCACCAGAGTAACAATGAACTGTACAATCTACAAGACAAGGAAGATAAGTAAACACTACCATGCCAGGGTTTGTCAAAAAACAAAAACAAAACAAAAAACAATGGTAGCCCACAGCAGTACAAACTACAAAGTTTACCATACTTAGAATCACAGACTTAGGAGGGACTGCAAAGGTCACCTAGCCTAACCCCCTGCCAAGATGCAGGATTTATGCCTAAACCATCCAAGACAGATGGCTATCGAGCCTCCTTTTGAAAACCTCCAGTGAATGAGCTTCCACAACCTCCCTTCAATAAAGTATTTGCTTCTATGTCCTACCTACCACCAAATCTACTGATCTTCCTCTACAAAAGCAAAAACCCTATTCCCTGAGACCTTGGAAAATCCTGTCCACCATTGTAGCTTTTTCAGTTGACAACTATGTCTTTAAATCTTTAACTACGTACTATATGGCTTAATTCAAATTAACTTTAATTGTATTTCATTTTCAGCATCAACAAACCATGTCATGTTGATATCAGCTAATAAGTGACCAAAAACATTACTTTGTTCCTAAAATGTATTTTAGAATTTAATCACTTGAAATGCTGCTAGTGCAGCAAGTTATTCACACAGAATTCTGCTGTGGATTCTACCAATGGAGGCCATCTCCAAAACTGGGGAGGGAGGGAGGGAAGGAAGGAAGCCAATTTAGAGTTGCACTGGAGAGGGTTTTGCTAGGAAAGTAAAGAGGCAAACATGATGTCATCCCTGTAATCCTTCCGTGTCTTTATAGACTGCCACATGCTGAGTTAATGCTCATTTTACAAAAAGATTAAAAGATCTGGCTATTTTGAAGAAAACTAGATTTCACATAGCATAGTACTGAGGTAGTCAGAGTAAGGACAACATAAGTCATATGTGCACATAAAATATATCTAATCAGACAGAAGCAGCTGTATAATCCACAAATGAAGTCTTACCTTTCGAATAACCTGTTGCTGCTGCAAGTGTTTTGCTCTCAATTCTGCCACTTCCCTCCAAAGAGATTCATTTTCCCTGTTTCAACAAAAGTGATTTAGAAAGCTAAACTCAAACTTAAGAAGCCCTTATTTTTTGTGAAACTGTATTAATGTAATACAGGCTCATAAAGACATTTCACAAAGCTATACATCCTTCCTATGAAGTACCATTGGCAGTAGCCTTGGAAGAAAGTCACATAGCACAGAACTAGGGTGACCACACAGCAAGTGTGAAAAATCAGGACGGGGTGGGAGGTAATAGGAGCCTATATAAGAAAAAGACCCAAAAATTGGGACTGTCCCGATTTTATAGGGACATCTGGTCACCCTAAACAGAACCCAAAGCAGCCCATGGGAATGTCTGATTAAAGCTGGCAAAATTTGAAAAAATAATTTGCCAGAAAATGCTATTTCGGTCAACACGAAACTATTCACAAATCTGATGCAAATTACCTAAATAATTTCAGCCAGAAGCATGGGTGGCACCGATGCCTCTCCTGTAAATTTTAGCCTGGCAGTTAGGGCACTTGTCTGGGCTATTGGAGACTCCTCCAGTTCAGTTCCCCTTTCTGCCTGATGTGGATTAGGAATTTGAACTGCGGTGTGGAAGACCAGAGGAGAGTGCCCTAACCCCTGGGATACTGGACAACATTGAGTGGGCATGTCTCAACTCTCTTGTCAAAGCTGTTCCACTTTGTATAAGATACCTGAACAATCACCGGGCCAGAGACAGAGTGACTATTCTTTAGCCTGGAGGTCAGGGCACTCACATTGACGGGAGACCACGTATATGTCCCTGTTCCAATAATGAATTTATACACTGTGAAATAGCTTCAACAGGACAGACAGATCCACAACAGAATATGCAATAGCCTAGTGATAGAGCACTCTCCTGCAATACCCAAGACCCAGTTTCAAATTGCTTTTCCATATCAGGCTGAAGGGGAAATGAACCCATGTCTCCCAATTTTAGGTGAGTGCCCTAGCCACTGACAGCTAAAGGTTATGAGAGGCAATACCACCTTCCTCCTGTCATTCTAGCCCTTCTATTCCTTTGTTTTTATGCTAAAAGCTGCCTGGAAACAAAATGGTTCATTTCAGGACAAAACACAATGTTTTGTTCAACTCCACACAAAATTTGCTGAGTTTTTCAATTTGCCCAAGTTTTTCTGGGAATTTTCAGTTTCTGTTCAACCCTTTATTTCTTCTTTGGAACTACCAGTGAACCAAAAACAGATATCCTCCCTCATCAAATTATCTGAGTGCCTTCATTCCCTTCAGCTATTATTCTATAGTGTAATCTCTCTAAATTAAGTAGATCTTCAAAAGATTAAAAAAAAAAGTTTCTGGGGGCATAGACAGTAGTCAAAGGGAATATGAGCCCACATGAATATAAGCAGCTGTCTATCTCAAATTGCCAGTTTGCCGACTGGACTTTTACATTCAGAGCCTGTGACCTGTCCATGACTTATTATGTACCCCTAACTAAAACTTGGGCTGGAGACCAGAGGTGCTTGGGGGGAGGGAGCAGGGAGAGAAACTGTCTGGGACTCCCGCGGGTGCTGGCCCAGAACCCCCACTGGTGATTGGGGGGGGGGCGCGGCATTGGCGGGCTGGCAGGGTCTCCCTACCCAGCTCCGCATGTCCTTGCAGCTCCCAGCTAAAACAAACAATCACACTGTTAAACAATAGAAAACCATTTATTTAAATATTTTTCGGTATTTTCTACATTTTCAAATATTTTTATTTCAATTACAACACAGAATATAAAGTGTACAGTGCTAACTTTATATTTATTTTTTTAAATATTTGCTTTGTAAAACAAAAAACAGTATTTTTCAATTCACCTAATACAAGTATTGTAGTGCAATCTCTATCATGAAAGTTAAACTTACAAATTAGAATTATGTACAAAAAATAACTGCATTCAAAAATAAAACAATGTAAAACTAGATCCTAGAAGGTCCCCTCAGTCCTACTTCTTGTACAGCCAATCACTCAAACAAGTTTGTTTACATTTTCAGGAAATAATGCTGCCCACTTCTTGTTTACAATGTCATCTGAAAGTGAGAATGGGGGTGTAGCAAGTTATTTACGTGCCAGATAAAGATTCACATGTCCCTTCATGCTTCAACCACGATTCCAGAGGACGTGTGTCCATGCTGATGACGGGTTCAGCTAGATAACAATCCAAAACAGTGCAGACCGACCCATGTTCATCTTCATCATCTGACTCAGATGCCAGCAGCAAAAGGTTGAGTTTCCTTTTTGGTGGTGCGGGTTCTGTAGTTTCCACATCAGTGTCCCTCTCAGATTTTGGAAGGCACTTCAGATTCTTAAGCCTTGGGTAGCTGTAGCGATCTTTAGAAATTTCACATTGGTACCTTCTTTGCATTTTGTCAAATCGGAAGTGAAAGTGTTCTTAAAATAAAGAACATGTGCTGGGTCACCATCCGAGACTACTATAACATGAAATATATGTAAAACAGGAAACATACAATTCTACCCCAAGGAGTTCAGTCATAGATTTAATTAAAAGCATTATTTTTTGAACGAGCGTCGTCAACATGGAAGCATGTCCTCTGGAATGGTGGCCAAAGCATGAAGAGGTATACAAATGTTTAGCCTATCTGACATGTAAATACCTTGCAATGCCAGCTACAAAAGTAGAATGTGAATGCCTGTTATCACTTTCAGGTGACGTAAATAAGAGGAGGGCAGCATTATCTCCCATAAACGTAAACAAACTTGTTTCTCTTAGTGATTGGCTGAACAAGAAGTAGGACTGGGTGGACTTGAAGGCTCTAAAGTTTAACACAGTTTTGTTTTTTAATGCAGTTATGTAACAAAAAAAATCTACATATGTAAATTGCACTTTCACGATAAATAGATTATACTACAGTACTTGTATGAGGTGAACTGAAAAATACTATTTCTTTTATCATTTTTACAGTACAAATATTTGTAATAAAAAATATAAATGAGCACTGTACATTCTGTATTCTGTGTTGTAATTGAAATCCATATATTTAAAAATGTAGAAAAATATTTAATACATCCCAATTGGTATTCTACTGTTTAACAGTGTGATTAAAACGGCGATTAATCGCGATTAATTTTTTTAACTATTAAATAACTACTAGAGATCAAAAGAGATGCTAATGTTAGTGTTTTCACTATATATATATATCCTCCATGTAAGAGCTATAGTATTACATTGCATATACCCCTGTAATTACATTTACATTATGTATACTCCAGTAATTAGCTAACCCTAGATTAAAGTGTGTGTTAATATAAAAATGTATTCAGGTGTTCAATTAATAAGCACTAGTGAAATATCCTATTGTTTGCTATTACATACATGCAAATGTTTGTATAACTAACTAAATTACTCAGAGATCGTGTGAAATGCTAATGAAGTACTTAAGGATGGTAACAGGAAATGCTAATTTCAAACTAAGGGTACGTCTATACTTACCTCTGGGTTCGGCGGTAAGCAATCGATCTTCTAGGATCGATTTATCGCGTCTTGTCTAGACGCGATAAATCGATCCCGGAAGTGCTCGCCGTCGACGCCGGTACTCCTGCTCTGAGAGAGGAGTACACAGAGTCGACAGGGGAGCCTGCCTGCCACGTGTGGACCTTTGGTAAGTACCTTTAAGTTCGAACTAAGGTACTTCGACTTCAGCTACGTTATTCATGCAGCTGAAGTTGCATATCTTAGTTCGAACTGGGGGGTTAGTGTGGACCAGCCCTAAGTGGCCATGGAGTGAATAAAAGCCCTTGTCAGATTGTTATCTGTAAAAAGCAGCTGTAAAATTGATTTCAAGAAATGATCCTTTATCTCTGGACTGTTTGGATTCTAACAGGGTAGAATAACTGAAGATGACAGATCCCCAGAATTATTCTGGGCAGCCTTGAAAAGACTTTTGGGAAACTGGCAAAAAACTCTCTGCTATCTTTCTGGATTTATGAACTTTGACTCACCTGTTATTCTATCTCACCTGCTTTAACCTCTCAATAACTCATTCTTAAAAAAAAAAAAAAAAAAAAAAAAACTAATATACCTATAGTTAGTTTACTATAGAATTGGCTGCCAGCAGTGTCTTTGGCGTAAGATCTGACATACCAACTAATTTGGGGTAAGTGACTGATCCTTTGTAATTGGGTAACCTGATGAGGTGTGATTTTTGGTTTATGTAACTATTATCACTAAGTCCAGCTTGTCTGGGTGGCAAGGCTAGAGAGCCTAAGGGGACTGTCTGTGCCTCCATGGTAAGAAGGGTATAGTGATCCAGGAGTGCATATTTGTAGATTGGTGAAATCTAATTATAGAACATACCACCAGTTTGGAAAGTCTGCCCTTGTTTTCTGACAGTCTGTCCTGAGATAGTCACTCTCAGTGATGAGCCACTCCAGAGAGGTGTCACTCACTGACATTAATAGGTGGCAGGTTTAAATAAAACATAAGGAAGAACTTCTTCACACAACGCACAATCAAGCTGTGGAACTTGTTGCCAGGGGATGTTGTGAAGGCCAAAAGCATAACTGGGTTCAAAAAAGAATTAGATAAGTTCATGGACGACAGGTCCACTAATGGCTATCAGGAAAGATGGTCAGGGATGCAACACCATACTCTGGATGTCCCCAAGCCTCAGACTGCTAGAAGCTGTGACTCTAGATGACAGGGGATGGATCACTCGATAACTGCCCCGTTAATTCCCTCTGCAGTATCTGGCACTGGCCACTGTCTGAAGACAGGATACTGGGTTCGATGGACCATTTGTCTGACCCAGTATAGCCAGTCTTATTTTCTTAATTCCAAACAGAGCTATCCAAATCACTTTTGCCAATAATTTTTAGAGTGTAAATATCAGGTATTAAGAACTATAGTATTCCCACTCATGGTTGCTAGGGGTTTAGTAATTCTAATCTATTTTAATCTCTGTAGAAATTAACAGAAGCACCAATGACTAGTCTATTTAGAGTGAAAAGCTTTACTATTGCTCAACAAGTAGCTGAAACTTCTGAACTGTTTAAACCGTAGTATCCAAATTCCAGCATGATACTAGGGGTCTCAGAAAAACTTCAGAAGGGTGTTCCAAGTCAAACTTTTTTTTTTTTTTTTTTTTTTAAATCATCAGTAGAGCACATCTTTCTGGGAATTTAACAGTGGGGGAGTGAAATAAAAAAATTAAATAAATCACGTTCAAATAACTGGTAGGACTGTACCACAAAAATTTTGTTCTGTCTCCCAAACTGGAGCACCAGAATCACTACCTACAATATAAAACTTCATAACACTAATTTTCAAATCTTTTATTTTGAAGGGAAAGTCTGATTACAGTTTTAAAATACTTAAGATGAATAATCATCAAGTTGTTTAATTGCCACTCCCAGACAACTGCTCAACCACCAACTCACATGGCTGATAAACTGTGTACATTTTATTTCGGTAAAAATTCTATTTCCATTTAAACTCTCCTTCCCAAACATGAGAAATATTTAAAATTAAATCTGATCTTTTTGCAAATCAGAACTTTTATACACTGCAGCAGTCTCACAATCAAGCCCCAGTGACACATGCAAAGAGTAGACTTTGAACACCAATGTCTTTCTTACTATATCTGCAACTTCAAACAGATCAAATTCATTGCCCTTAGTGCTATTTGTGACTACTAATGCAAGTTAACAGTTCTCTCAAAGTAATATTTACCTCTTTAAGGCAGACAGCCTGGATTCAATGGTCTCGTGTTTAATTTGCACCTTCTGAGCACTGCTTATGATTTTAGACAGGTCTTCCTGACGGATTTTATTTTCTTCGGGTCTTGAAGAGGAAACCTTTAAAAGTAAAATAACCCCCTGATGCAATATGAAATTCTGAATGCTAAATGTGATTTCTCTCCTACTACTCAAAAGAAATTGGTATTTATAAAACAGGCTGAATAACCAGCACTAGAAATCATTCTCTTTTATTTATCCTGCAATGTCATCATATATATTTTAATAATTTCTACATCACTGGGCATGTTGAAAATTAAAATTGTAAAATTACTATATATCTACAGTATTCTCCGTTTTATCATACCTGACTTGTATTTAAAAAAAGTCAAAGGTTTATAAACACACAGTTCTATTCTACTCTATAGAGGTTCTTACATAGCACCTTCCAGTATCATATTAAGTGACATACATAACATCCTCTCCCCAGGGGAAGCGCTGCATAGTTTTTTAAAAAGTTAAGTAAACTGTGCTATATATTTATATTAGTGAATGCAAGATCAAAATAGTACGATTTGTAGTTGGAACAAAACAAAACAAAAAAAAAAGGCACCTGTTTTATAAAAAATTAAGAATACGTTTGTTTTGTAATTTTCTCACCCCTTCGGTGGGCTGCTGATTTATTATAATGAATAATAGTTAAGGATAAACAAAGAGTGAATGACATATAAAAAAATAAATAAAAACAAAAAGGGAGATTACTTGGAAGTGCAATTCATTTCATTTTCTCTTTAAAAGTAAAATCCAAAATTCCTTTATGACAGCAGGCCTCTGTGTCAACAGTAGCCAGTTTTGCCTGACTGACATGCCCACCCCATCTGTTCACAAGATTAACCAAAAGCAGTCAATGCTCCATGTGTTTTGTACGACCTTTCACTCACCTTCCTTTTAATATGCTCCAACAAGTCATCACGGCCCTGCTTAAAGTATGGGTGCTGGAACTCCACAGGACCATCCCGTTCCAATTTGACAATGCCAGAGTCAACATGGACTACTTTACGGAAGCCATCTGAAAAACAGTTTAACCATGAAGAAAAACACAACACTACAGAATTCAGAACTTTACTGCCGCAACCCCCAAACCCATTTTTAAGGGTTGGGTGAAAAAAAAAAAAAAAATAGGATATTCTTAAATAGTTTTTAAGAAAGATAGCTATGCTAAAAAACTTACACATATTTAGCTGTCTCACAAAGCTCGCCATGTTGTTGTGCTTGAAGTACTTAGGAAGAATCTCTTTTGCAAATCTTTGTTCATCCAACACCAGGAAACTCTGGCCATTCTAAAACGAAGAGCACATCTTGTATTTAATTTTTAAAAATCTGTTTTTATAAAGGGGCACGATACATAACATCTTATGAGAGGATATCCTTTTCCTCACATGACTCTACGAACTTTACTATGCAAACTGCTGCATCATGAGTAAGGCTAAGATTTTGTCACGGATATTTTTAATAAAAGTCAGACAGATCACAGGCAAAATAGAAACATTAATGGAAGCCGTGACCTGTCCCTAACTTTTACGTAAAATATCCCTGACAAAATGGGGATCTGTGAATCCCCACACTACTTCAAGTGGGGCAACTGCAGAGACTAGGAGCTGCATGTTGCAGCCGGGGGTGCGGGGTACCCCTGCAGCCTGCAGTTCCTGGCATCCCCCGCTGCTCACAGGGGCTGAGAGCTCCGGGGGTTCCTGCTGTCTATGGGGGCCAGGAGCTTGGGTTCCTCCACAGCAGCTTGGAGCTGCACACCACCTGTAGCAGCCCAAAGCAGTAGGGCGCTCTGGAGTTGGTCCTGGCAGAGGTGGCAGGGATACCCACAGCTTCCTGCCCTAGCGGTGGGGAACTCTGCAGCTCCCGACCACCGTAGGCTGAAGTCACGGAGGCCGCTGGAAGTCACGGATTCCAGGACTGCCCACCATCCGTGCCTAAATCAGAGCCTTAATCATGACTGCCTCTATGTATATGGATTCACCACTGCTGATAGGACACCACTGAAGGACAATGGGGAATACTTAAGATTAATGATAGTACTTAGACCATACAAGTTATGCTTAAAAAAAAAAAGCAGCTACATATATTTGGAAAATCAGTTCAATCTTACCCCTCTGGAGGGAATGGGGGAAGATAGGAACAGGACAAAAGAGGCCACGGAAACAGGCGAGGTTTAAATAGTAAACCACAGAAACAGAGGGAGCCAGACAGGAAAAGGTGGAAAGAGAAAAGTCACACAAAACTGGAGAAGTGACTGCATGAGGGAGAGACCGATCAGCATGTAACAGCCTGCCTGAGGCAGGGAACACCCTGCTTGCCTAGACAGCAATAGTTCCCCAAAAAAGAGCGAGCTAGCAAGACGCACTGTGTTAAGGATGTTTGTTGTTTTCTATTTAATTTGTACTCTCTCATGCTTCATATGATTAAATATAAACTGCAAAAATTACTCCTGACGGAATTCTGCACCAAAAAAAGTTAAAAATTCTGTGCACAATATTTAAAAATTCTGCATATTTTCTTTGTCAAAACAATAATATAATCACCCCAGTTTCAGGTTTTTTGGTAATTTATTTCAAGATACCCATCAGCATGTATGTCTGTAACAATACAGACAAAAAGAAAGATTCAGGAAATGTTTTTTTTTTGGCAAACGGATTCCTTACAAGGCATGTTAGTACAGAGCTCTAAGTAATTCATTTAAAATACGATACAAAAATATATTTCCTGCACCCCTCAGAAGCAGTGCAAAAGGCCTGGGGGAGTCAGGGGTAATGGAAGAGCTGAGGGAGAGGGAAGTAATCTGGAGGGTGGTTGGAAGTAGTATGGAACAGGGTGGGTTGGGGGGGGGGGAGGGAGAAGAGAGATTGTTAGGGAGTCTCCCCCATGCAGACCTTGGTTGACCCCTAATCTCTCCCATTCAGCTAGGCACATCTGCCTCTGTCCCTGTGTGGCCCTGCAGCCCCACCTCTAGCTCCTGAGCCCACATCCCAGTTTGTCCCCTCCACTAGCCCCTCTGAACCCCAGTCTGAGACACCCCCCCGCCCCAAGCAACCCCACGTGCCCTGCTCGGTCAGTCCGGTGCTGCCTCTCCTGGCCCTGCTGTGAGGAACACAGCCTCCCCAGCTAGCTGCCCTCTTTTCTGGTCCAACAGGAGCTCCTGGTCGGGGAAAGGTGTAACTGCAGCACCTCTCCAGCAGAATCTATATTCTGCAGAGAAAAAACAATCTGCAGGGGCCCTGAATTCTGCATGTGCACAGAATTGCCCCATGAGTAAAAAAAATGTGTTAGACTTGGGCGAAGTGCCCGAGTGCAATAACTGCATCACAATCACGGTATGCATCCACAGAGAGAGAGACAGAAATGGTTACCAGAAGCTTTCACTCCTCTGGCGTGGAGTTCTGGAAGAGGTTGTGTTTAGGTACAGGATTACCACTGAACCCAAGGGGACTAGACAGCTGGCAGTGGGTTCCAGTTCTCAGAAGGAATTGTTGGAGTGCAGGTTTGCCAATGGACTCTGAGATTGGGGCAGTGGCTAGACATCATTAAGGCTCTGGAGGTTAAAACACTTGGTGATCCATGGACACAGAGGCTTGGATTTCCTTTACAGCAGGCCAATGGGTGGCCAGCAACATGTGCCCAGCTGGATCTCTGACACCTGCTGAATATGAATAGAATCTAAAGTGATAACTTCCTGAGTGCACAGACAGTTATCTCCATTGTTTCTGCTGTTGCTCATAGCTTCCTCAAGCACAGGAGAACAAATTATCATGATTTATCAGTTGCATTGCTCCAATATGGTTCAGTGTAACTGTATAGAATCCTGTCAGTTTCATTTGCTGCTTGGGAAAGGTCTGGGAAGGAGTGAAGTCTTAGGGACCCTCTTCCTCATAGCAGCCAAGAGGTTCTGGATGGAAAGAAAAGAGACCGAGAACTCTTTCTCCCCTCTAGTAGCTAGAAAAGGGTAGGAATTTCAAGTTTATCAAATACCAGTTAGCCAGAGACTAATGTACAAGATGAAGCTGTTAAGTCCAGGAACAGCAGTTTGGTAGCAATCTCTGCACTCATCATTTCCATGCAGCTGGGTGTGAGGGAGGCTAGTTTTCTCACCAGTACACTGATCCTGAACTTTGATGAAGACTTTGCTGTCACTGTCAGACCTTGTCTATAGTAGAGCATTCAGCTGTTTGTGCTTCAAATAACCGTATTGCACCAAGTGACGCACAATGACTGAATACATCCCAACCAATTACCTTGGTTGGTTTATTTTGCCCTTGCATACATCAGGCTTGCCCTCAATTTAAGATGCGGGCTGTCATCTTTGACAGATGTCATTGATGAAAGCTCCAGATGACAAGCCTCCACTTCTCAACACAAAAATCTCTGCAGCCAGGGTCCGTCCTAGCTTAATAGGGAGAATTGAGAGACCATTAGGAATATCATTTACCATATGTGGTTCCTCAGAATGGGATTTACAATTGACAAATCATGAGAGGTTCCCCATCTAAGAAGTCACAGAGCTCAAATTTGGGGGCACGGCTGAGGGGCAGGGGACACTTTGCAAGGGTATGGCAGAAGGCAAAGCACAGCGTCATCACTGGCAGTGGACCTGAGGAACAGACCATGAGAAGAGACACTCGGGGCAGGAGGGAGCTTGGCTGAAAGGGACAGAGAAAGGACTCTTAGCTGGTGTAACTAAGGAGGTTCACTACCTGAGAGAGCTGTTAAAGATTACACTGACTAACAGGAAAGGTGTCTATGGTGGCACTCAATCTGAGAGTCAGCTGATTGAACCACAATTCAGATCTGCCTCTACAAATTCCAGGGTTACTTCCACCACTAGTTGCTCCTCTGCATCATTTAAAGAGCTTTTTATTTGGATGAAAAGCACACTTGAAATGATGGGAACAATTAGTGCTTAGACAGGTAAATTTCTCCTGTGTAGAAAAGGCCTTCTTTAGTACCCAGTTGTTAGGTTTCTGAGAAATTTTCCAAATCCCATTGAACCCACTGTACCTCAAAAGAAAAGTGATGTAAATATCAAAGCCTGAAACACAGTATACCAGATTTTATTCTCTACAGATCAATATCCCTACACCATATCAATGAAAATAGTCGGAACCAGAGTTTAACACAAGTGCAACAATGTTGTTCTTCCATTGTTACAATAAGGGGAACAGGTATCTGTTGAAATTCACAACTATTAGTGCTGTAAAACGTGACATTAAATCAAAGGTCTGACTACTTATATCCCAATGCCTTTTTGATCAAATTCCAAATCTGATCATTAGTTTCTGCTTCGACAAACTGCCCTAAACAGTTACAAATGAACAAATTATTCTTCACTTCCAGGAAAAAATAACTAATGCAGTGTTATCTTACACCAGCTATTGTGTATCCATTTAAGAGACGGAAGTATTGTATGTAATGTTTTAGGGATGAGTTGTACCACATTTGGAATCCTCCTAGATAAAACATCCATTATGAATGTAAAGTGTCACAACAGTATTTCTGTTAAGAATAGAGGTCCCTAAGGTAAATTAAAACTAAACAACACTGAGTGGTCAGTTAAAGCATTTAGAGAGAGTTTTCATTCTCAAATAAGGGAAACTAATATTAAACAAAAAACAAATTAACCAAAAAAAAAATTAATTCACACCAGGTGGGATCTCCAACTCCTGTTTCTCCTACTGGAAGTTCTGGTGGAGACGATCGGTGATTCATATAATACCACAGCAAACTATATACTAAAAATCAACATTGTTTAAAGATGTTTCTGACACAGTACAAGTGCCTACAGCGCTCTATTGTGAATAGGACTTGTATCTCAGTGGGAAATGACACCGTAATACTTCAGAGAGGGCCCATATAACTAGGACTAGCTCGATCAGCTTCCCTTTCAAAAAGCACTGGAAAGTTTGAGGCCTGGTCTACACTACATGGTTAGGTCGATGCAAGGCAGCTTACATCAACCTAGTTGTGCATGTGTCTATGCTCAAATTGCTCTCCCACCACTGTAAATTCCCCATTACGCCGACATAGTAACACCACCTCCCTGTACACCTCCATGTACAGACATGATTGATATACTTAGGTTGGTGGGAATGCAGACTCTGCATTACTTATTTCAACCTTAACTGTCCTCCAACAACTGTCCCACAACTGACCTCTCTGGACACCATTTTTAATTCCTCCGGCCAGGGGTTACAGAGACCAAAAGCCCCCCTTCTAAAGCCCTGCAAATTTTTGAAATTCCTTTTCCTGATTGCCCAGCAGCTCTCCATAGTTAAGTGCAACTGCCCAGCTGAACACGCCAGCTGCATGCTCCAGACACACTTCCACCTGGAGAAGACAGGAAATATTGGCTCTCCTGGGCCTGTGGAAAGAAAAGGCTGTGCAGGCACAGCTCCAATCCAGCCTTAGAAATTTCAACATGTACAAGCAGATTGTTCAGGGGATGCAGAAGGGCTACAAGAACAAGCAGCAGTGTCACTGCTCCTTGCTTTTCATGCGGCAGGCATAGCAGACAGCCAGGGAGGGCAACAAATGATCCAGTGCCAAGCTGCAAACCTGCCACTTTTGCGAAGAGTGGCATGCCATAATCAGCACAGATGCTCCCCCTCAAAAAAATCCAACCCCAGCAGAACTGAGTATACCTCTGAGAAGCCCAAGTCACAAGCCGCAGCTGTGAACAGCAAGGAGGTGGTATATGGGGAACAGGTGACTGAGGGACCCAGCTGTGCAGCAAGCTAGGACCGGTTTTTGACTTCACCACAAGCCCGATGCAGGGGAAGGAACTTCAGGTAAATGTGTAGATACATTTTCAATTTCAGGGATGGCACTCCCCAAAGTAGCAGGACATAATCTTTTGATTTTCCATTAATTTATTCATGCTACGAGAGCTAGTGCTACAACCAAGAGCTAGAGCTGCTATCTACTTTTCATTCCCCTCTAGACAGGGAGGGGGGATGCTGAGCAATTTATGTAGTGTAAAAATATCATTAGGAAGGCCAAAAAATTTGAAAAAACAGCTAGGCAAAGACTCAAAAATTAATAGCATTTTTTTTTTTTAAAGTACTTCAGAAGTAGGAAGCCTGCTAAACAACCAGTGGGGCCACTGGACGATCAAGATGCTAAAGGAACACTCAAGGATGGTAAGGCCATTGCGGGGAAACTAAATGAATTCTTTGCCTCTATCTTCCTGGCTGAGGATGTGAGGGAGATTCCCAAACCTGAGCCATTTGTCACCTAAAAAAAATCTGAGGACTTGTCTTAGATTGAGGTGTCATTACTGGAGGTTTTGGGTGAATACGATCTGTTCCAAAGAGTTCTGTAGGAACTCATATGTGAAATTGCAGAACTACTAACTGTAGTTTGTAACCAATCATTCAAACTGGCTTCTGTACCAGATGACTGGAGGATAGCCAACGTGAGGCCAATTTTTAAAGAGGGCTCCAGAGGTGATCCCAGCAATTACAGGCCATTAAGCCTGACTTCAGTACTGGGCAAACTGGCTGAAACTAAAATAAAGGACAGAATTGTCAGTCACATAGATGAACATAATTTGTTGGGGACTAGACAAGGGAAATAATGCCTCACCAATCTGCTAGAATTCTTTGAGGGGGTCAACAAGCATGTGGACAAGGGGGAATCCAGTGGATGTAGTGTACTTAGATTTTCAGAAAGCCTTTGACAAGGCCCCTCACCAAAGGCTCTTAGGCAAAGTAAGATGTCACAGGAAAAGAAGGAAGGTCCTCTCATGGATCAGTACCTGGTTAAAAGAGAGGAAACAAAGGGTAGGAATAAATGCTCAATTTTCAGAATGGAGAGAGGTAAATAGTGGTGTCCCCCAGAGGTCGGTACTACTCAACATTTTCATAAATGATCTGGAAAAAAGGGGTAAACAGTGAGGTAGTTATGTCATCTGCAAATTTTGCTTTCTTGAGTAGTTTTAAGTTCAAAGTAGACTGTGAAGAGCTACAAAAGGATCTCTCAGAACTGGGTGACTGGGCAACAAAATGGCAGATAAAATTCAATGTTGATAAATGCAAAGTAATGCACATTGGAAAACAATCCCAACTATACATACAAAATGATGGGGTCTAAATTAGCTGTTATAACTCAAGAAAAGATCTTGGAGTCATTGAGTCTAGCTCTCTGAAAACATCCACTCAATGCACAGCAGCAGTCAAAAAAGCTTACAATATTGGGGATCATTAAGAAAGGGAGAGACAGAAAATATATTGCCTACATAGAAATCCATGGTACGCCCGCCCCATCTCAAAAAAAGATATTTGGAATTGGAAAAGGTTCAGAAAAGGGCAAAAAAACCTATCAGGGGTATGGAATGGCTTCCTTAGGAGAAGAGACTAATAAGACTGGGAATTTTCAGCTTGGAAAAGAGATTACTAAGGTGTGTGTGTGTGGGGGGGGGGGGGGGGGAAATATGATCGAGGTCTATAAAATCATGACTGGGGTGGCATTATTAAGTGCCATTGCCCTATACTACTGGAATCATGCAACCAAGCAATTCCCTTATTTCCCTTCTCCCAGTGGGCCATACTCACCACAGCTGGGGCAGTGACTGATGCTCCCCATCTATTTTAAACACTACATTCTCACTTCTGCTTGAGATTGCTTGTGGACAGCAAGGGGAGTAACTTAAGATTCTGAAGTCTTGCTTTCTGTAGTGAAATGGTACCTGTGTGTGTTTTACGTTCAGCTGCTGCCATTGGAGCATTCGGGGTCTGCCCCTCCATACCCACAGAACACCCGAGCCAGACAAAGAGAAAAAAGAAGACTACTTGGAATAATATGTTTCAGGAGATCCTGCAAGCCAGCGCTGCATAGGACCATGAGCACAGGGTCTGAAGGAGGAACACTGCAGACAGACTGGAGAAGGAAAGAGCAGAGAGGAGAAAGGCCCAGGAGTCCAAGCAGGAAAAGGAGAGGGAGATGCACCAGGATATAATGGGGCTTCTCAGGCAATCAGCACAGATGCTGCAGTCTGGTAGACCTGCAGGTTCAATAATCCTGAGCTTACCTTCCTCTGCAGACCACTGAGAACTCAATATCAGAACCTCCCTACACTGCCTGCCCACCATGCATCATTCCATGTGGCTGCAGTACCCCTACTACTCCACCCTCGGGGATGTTACAGACAATCTCAGTTTGACCCACACAGACTTGTGAAAGCCATGGTTGATGTATGCATAGCTGAAATGGACATGAAAATGCTTTCCCCTTCATAATTTCTGTTCTTAATGTATTAAGTTTTTAACATACTGTATTTATTTTAAAATTGCACAGGGTTTTTTTTTGCACTGATCATTACAGAATAAAAAATTAATTATTTCCAAACAATATCAGAGGGGTAGCCGTGTTAATCTGGATCTGTAAAATGCAACAGAGTCCTGTGGCACCTTATAGACTATAGATGTATTGGAGCATAAGCTTTCGTGGATGAATACCCACTTCGTCTCACATGCATCTGACGAAGTGGGTATTCACCCACGAAAGCTTATGCTCCAATACATCTATTAGTCTATAAGATGTCACAGGACTCTTTGTTGCTTTTAGAACTGCTGAGCACTCCACAGCTTATGTTTTGAACTAATAAATTCTATTGTTTGGAAAAAAGCAACCAATTACCTGTTACTGCACAATGTCATACAACTCATAGGATCATTCACAAACAACCTGAACAGGTGCACTGTCGATGTTATATTCCTTCACAGTAACCACCACAGGACTCCTCTCAGGCCACAAAAGAGCAGGGCCAGGTAGAGCATACAACACCCCACACTATTCTTGCTCACTCTTAAAATGGTTTTTCAAAGCCTCCCTGAGCTCTTCTAATAGCCCTTGTATCTGGATGTTCAAATTCAGCAGATAGCTGTTCCATCTTGGCAGAAACTCCCTCCTCTGCCCCTTGCTTCACATACATTATGCAGGACATAGCAAGCAACAATAACCCCATTTGGATGTTTTTCTCATTGAGGTCCAATCTTGTAAGTAAGCAATATCAGCGACCTTTCAAATGACCAAAAGCACATTCAACTGTCATTCTACACCCACTGAGCTGATAGTTGAATCATTCCCTGATGCTATCAGCTTCATGAGCCAAGGGGGTAAAGGGTAAGCTGGGTCTCTCAGGATCACTATTGACATTTTAACATTCCCAACAGTAATCTGGCGGTCAGGAAAGGAAGTCTATACTTGTAGCTTTTTGTAACAGTCCTGTGTTCTTAAAGCTGTAAGCGTCAGGCACCTTACCTGAGCAGCCCACACTGATGTCAGTGAAGAGGTCCCCTGCGATCCATCAGTGGTTGCATAATCATAGAAAAGTAGCCCTTTCTATTGAAGTACTCTGTGGCAAGGTGGTCTGGTGTCAAAATAGGGATATGCATCCCATCTATCACTCCACTGCAGTTCAAGAACCCCACTGCTACAAATCCATCTCTATGTCCTGCACATTGCCACTTACAGTCCTGCTTAGCAGGAAGTGATTAATTACCCTACAGACTTACATCACAACGGCTCCTGCGGTGCATTTCCTAACACCAAACTGATTTCTGACTGACTGGTGGCAATCTGGCATTGCAAGTGTCTATAGTATGATAGCCATTTGCTTCTCCACTGTCAAAGCAGCGCTCATTTTCGTGTCCCACTGCTGCAGCACTGGGGCGAGCTTGGCATACAGATCCAGGAATGTGGCCCTGAGAAACCAAAAGTTCTGCAGCCACTGATAGTCATCCCAAACCTGCATTACCACATGATCCCACCAGTCAGTGCTTGTTTCTCAGGGCGAGAAACAGTGCTCCACCACCTGCAGCTGCTAAGTGAATGTCACCAACAACCTTGAACTGGCTCTCGCTATCTCCCACAACAATCTATCCTTCAAGGGAATCATCATGTTCCTCACTGATTTGGTTCTTGTGGCTCTGCAGAGACTCCAGGATTGTGTGCCGTGTGCTTGCAATCCTCATGACAACAGTGCAGAGCTGTGCAGGCTCCACGATTCTGTCAGAGATGATGAACAAGGAGAAGGGACACACTGGTTTGTGGGATTTTGAAAAAAAGGTACAAAAAACTGTGGGACACACAACATTATGCAATGGAGACAGCTAAAAACTGGGAAGTTATAAATTAATAAATAAATAAGTTAATGGAGATATCCCATCTCCTAAAACGGAAGGGATCTTGAAAGGTCATTGAGTCCAGCCCCCTGCCTTCACTAGCAGGACCAAGTACTGATTTTGCCCCAGATCCCTAAGTGGCCCCCTCAAGGATTGAACTCACAACCCTGGGTTTAGCAGGCCAATGCTCAAATCACTGAGCTATCCCTCCCCCCATGCCAGTCACCCCTGCACAACTTGTTTCGTCCCCATCATGCATTGCCAAAACTTCCCAAAAGATGCACGCTGGATGGTGGCTAATTGCACAATGGTATACCTACCCAGGGTGCACCGCACTCCGCATCGATACAAGCACTCTCATGAGTATGTGCACTGTCAACACAAGGAGCAAAGTATGCATGTGCACAAGCCACATACTAACTGCGGCGGCTGTATGATGATATAACTTAAGTTTACAATGCAGGGGTGACCTAAGTTAAAATATTTGCTTAACAGTTGGCTTAACAGAAAATTACAGAACAGAAACATTTAAATTTTAAATGCAGAGAGCCTGCCCTCAGTTGCATCATAAACTAGTAAATATGACCATGGACAAGTCAATTGGGTTCTAATCTTCCAGAGTGCTTCAACTTACTTAAATAAGACAACAAAACAAACTCATTTATAAGAATGGCATCTTAACCTCTGTGACTGTTATCCCCTCTTTAAAACTGACATTTACCTATCTTTGTAAACTGCTTTAAACTCTATAGATTGAAAATGCTATGTAAATGCAAAACATTACTTAACTTTATGATCCACAGTAGAAAGAAATTTAGTGAAGCACAATATAGTTGTCGCCCCATTCCTCTAGCAGAGGAGAAATGCTTGTCATAGTTACATTAGAGCATAAGAAAATAAGCATTGGTCTGATCCAGTATAGCCATTCTTGGTCTAGCCCGGTAGTATCCTGTCTTCCAACTGGGTCCAGTGCCAGATGCTTCAGAGGGAATGGACAGAACAAGGCAATTTATCAGGTCATCCATCCTGTCATTCAGTCCCAGCTTCTGGCAGTCAAAGATTTAGGGACACACAGAGCATGGGGTTGTGTCCTCTGTTTGACCATCACGGTCAACAGACATTGATGGACCTATCCTCCATGAACTTATCTAATTCTTTTTTGAACTCAGTTATACCTTTGGCCTTCACAACATCCCCTGGCAATGAGTTCCACAGCTTGACTGTGTGTTGTGTGAAATAGAACTTAGTAGTTTTAATCTTGCTGCCTATTACAGGTCTGTCTCATCTTACGCTGAAGTTACGTTCTGCGGTCAGCGCGTAAAGCGAAAACCGCATATAGTCAAAATTACATTGAGTGTAATGGCAGGCGGAATCACCCGCACGGCAGGAACAGTATTTAAATTATTTTTCTTTTTTGTTTGTTTTTGTCAACAGGGTAAAGCTGAATTCGCACATATTAAATGCGCGTAAAGTGTGACAGACCTGTAATTTTACTGGGTGGCCCCTGGTTCTTGTTAATTACCTCTTCACATAATACACTTCCCCATCGTTTTCTCAATACCACTCACAATTTCATAGACCTCTATCATAACCCGCCTTAGTCATCTCTTTTCTAAGCTGAACAGTCCCAGTCATTTTAAATCTCTTCTCACAGGGAAGCTGTTCCATACCCCAACTCATTTTTGTTGCCTCTCTCTGTACCTTTTCCAATTCTAATATACTTTTTTGAGGTTAGGTGACCAGTACTCACAATATTCAAGGTGTGGGAGTACCACAAATTTATTTAGTGGTATTATATTTTCTGTCCTATCTATTGCTCTCCTAATAGTTCCTAGCACTATTAGCTTTTCCAACTGCTGCTGCACATTAAGCAGATGTCTTTAGAGAACTATCCATGATAACTCCAAAATCTCTTTGAGCGGTTGCTAACCAGTAGCGAGTATTTTTAAACAGCATTTCTTGCTTTCTCTGTCATCACTAGTTTGCTCATGCTATAAGTTCACCTGTCCCAAATTGTTCCTACTGAAAACAAACCATCTCCTAAAAAAAAAAATCCATATGGTAATGTTAGAAGAGCTGGTCCAATGAGTCTTAGGCCTTGGCTACACCTGCGAGTTACAGCGCTGTAACGCCGCCCCCAGCACTGTAACTCACTCCCCGTCCACACTGGCAAGGCATTTGCAGCGCTGTATCTCTGTGGTTGCAGCGCAGCATGTACTCCACCTCTCCGAGAGGAATAGAGTGTATTGCGCTGCTGCTGCAGCACTGCGGCGCCAGCGTGGCCGCCCAATGCACTGGGAATGGCCTCCAGAATTATTCGGCAGTATCCCACAATGCTTCTTCTAGCCACTCTGGTCATCAGTTCAAACTCTACTGCCCGGGCCTCAGGTATCCAACCATGTGACCCACCCTTTACATTCCCCAGGAATTTTAAAAATCCCCTTCCTGTTTGCTCAGCCTGGCGTGGAGTGCTATCAGCGAATCTTTCCGGGTGACCCATGCCTCCACGTGCCAAGCGAGCCCCAGCATGGAGCAATGGCGAGTTGCTGGACCTTATCAGTGTTTGGGGGGAGGAAGCTGTACAGTCCCAGCTGCGCTCCAGCCGTAGAAATTACGATACCTTCGGGAAGGTATCAAAGGACATGATGGAAAGGGGCCATGACCGGGATGCTCTGCAGTGCAGGATTAAAGTGAAGGAGCTGCGGAGTGCCTACCACAAAGCCCGCGACACAAATGGCTGCTCGGGTGCTCCCCCCACGACCTGCCGATTCTACAAAGAGTTGGATGGGATACTTGGGGTTAACCCCACCTCCACTCTGAGCACCACCATGGACACTTCAGAGCAAGTGCGGGGGGGGGGGGGGGGGAAGGGGGGGGGGAAGAAAACGGGAGTGATGATGGTGGGCCGGATGGAGACACCCCAGAATCCCTGGAGCCATGCAGCCAGGAGCACTTCTTGAGCCAGGAGGAAGGTAGCCAGTCGCAGCGGCCGGTACTTGGTGGAGAACAAACAGAAGAGCAAGTTCCTGGTAAGCGGGTTTTCTTTTCCCTCCCCCGGGAAGGAATTTTTCAGTGCGGGCTCTTTGGGAGAGGAGGGTTAGGCATGCATGCCTAGATGCAGAATAGTGCATTGATGTGGTTTATCACATTGCAGTAATCAGCCTCGGTAATCTCCTCGAATGTCTCATCCAGAATGCGTGCAAAGCGCTTGCGCAGGTTTATCGGGAGAGCCACCGTGGTCCTTGTCCCAGCCAGGCTAATGTGTCCGCACCACTGTGCCGCAAGGGGTGGGGGGGGGGGGAAACCATTGCTGCACACAGGCAAGCTGCATATGGGCCAGGGCGGAAGCCGCATTGCAGTAGAAGACCCTCCCTTGCTTCCCAGGTCACCCTCAGCAGCGAGATATCGTCCAGGACAAACTCCCGTGGAAAATGTTGGGACAGTGTTCAGTGTAGGTGTCCCCTGAAGCTGTTGGCTCTCTCCAAGGCACAGAAACCCAGAGGACAGTGCAGCCCTGAAAGAATCAGTCCCTCTTACTCACCATTTTGAGGCTCCCATGGGATGTGTGTGCTCTGTTTCGGACGAGAAAATTATGCTATTGTGTAGACCCTGTGTGTTTTCTACTCCTTAAACGCGGGGGGAATCATTACTCTGTCTGGTATAAACAATGCTACCTCTGTTAAATGTTGCATTTTGCCTATACAGCTGCATCAACCTTGAGACCTCAGCCGTCCCTCTTATCGACTGCAAAGACTCAGGAAAAGACCACGAAAAAACAAAGAAGACATGCTGCAAGAAGTGATGCAGCAATCTATTAAAGAGAATGAGAAAGCACAGGACTGGAGGGAGAGAGAAAGCAGGATCCGCCAGGAAAATGCATCGCACCGGCGGCAAAGCACCGCGCACCGGCATCAAAGCACTGATCGGCTCATAAGTATCCTGGAGCGCCAAGCAGACGCTATCCAGAAGCTCGTAGCCATGCAGAAAGAGGAGCAGTACCGCAAACCCCACAGCCCTTGTCCCAAAACTCTTTCTGTTGTGCCCCACTGTCACCTCCAACCCACTTTCCCCAACTTCCGTGTTCTTCACTCCACCCGCTGCCTCCAATATCAGTATCTTCACCACGCAGCCCTGAAAAGCTCGACCCTTACCCTCTGCACTCAACCCCCATCACCATGCAGTATAGCTATCCTGAAGTGCAGCACTCACTGCACAGACAGGACATACACAAAACTGTGATTGTACTGTTCCCCACTCCACCCCCTTGTTTCTTTTCAATATTTCTTTTTTCTTTTCAATAAATGGATTTTTTTGGCTTTGAAAACATTCTTTATTATTGCATAAAGTAAAAGACTCCTTAGCCCAAGAAATAAACAGGCACTGCAAGTCTGCTTAGCAAACACTGATTCCTAAAGATTGGAACTACTGCACTTCACTCCCATGCAGGGCACCAGATATCACTGCTGGTTTTCAGCCTCAAATTGCTCCCTCAAGGCATCCCTAATCCTTGCAGCCCCGTGCTGGGCCCCTGTAATAGCCCTGCTCTCTGGCTGTGCAAATTCAGTCTCCAGGTGTTGAACCTCAGAGGTCCATGCCTGAGTGAAGCTTTCATCCTTCCCTTCCCAAATATTATGGAGGGCACAGCACGCAGATATAACCGCGGGGATGCTGTTTTCGGCCAAGTCCAGCTTCCCATACAGAGATCGCCAGCGGGCCTTTAAATGGCCAAAGGCACACGCCACAGTCATTCGGCAGCTCACACATTCACAGCTCAGCCTGTAGTTGAACCGTTCCTTGCTGCTGTCAAGGCTCCCTGTGTAGGGTTTCATGAGCCACGGCATTAACGGGTAAGCGGGATCTCCAAGGATCACAATGGGCATTTCAACTTCCCCTACCGTGATCTTCCACTCTGGGAAAAGAGTCCTGGCCTGCATCTTCCTGAACAGCGAAGTGTTCCGAAAGATGCGTGCATCATGCACCTTTCCGGGCCAGCCTGTGTTAATGTCAATAAAACGCCCACGGTGATCCACAAGCGCTTGGAGAATCATAGAGAAATACCCCTTCCGATTAACGTACTCAGATCTTAGGTGGGGTGGTGCCAGAATAGGAATGTGTGTCCCACCTATCACCCCTCCACACAGTTAGGGAACCCCATTTGTGCAAAGCCATCCACTATGTCCTACAAGTTACCCAGAGTCATAGTTCTGAGTAGGATGCGATTAATGACCTTGCAAACTTGCATCAACAATTCCAACGGTCGACTTTCCCACTCCAAACTGGTTTGCGACCGACCGGAAGCTGTCTGGAGTTGCCAGCTTCCAGATTGCAATAGCCACCCGCTTCTCCACTGGCAGGGCAGCTCTCAATCTCGTGTCCTTGCGCCGCAGGGTGGGGGCAAGGGCCTCACACAGTCCCATGAAAGTGGCTTTTCTCATCCGAAAGTTCTGCAACCACTGCTCATCATCCCAGGCTTCCATGACGATGTGATCCCACTACTCGGTGCTTGTTTCCCGAGCCCAAAAACGGCGTTCCATGGTGCTGAGCATGTCCATGAATGCCACAAGCAATTTCGTGTCGTACGCGTTACACGGCTCGATAGCATTGTCGGACTCCTCACTCTCACTATTACTTTGGATCTTAAGGAATAGTTCGACAGCCAAACGGGACGTGCTGGCGAGATAAGTCAGCATATGCCTCATCAGTTCGGGCTCCATTTCCTGCAGACATCGCGCTGCACAGAAACTGTTGAAAGATGGCGCCAAAGGTGGACGGAAACAAAGGATTTCTGGGATGAGAAGCGATGCATCACGGGGCGTTGGGACAGGACCCAGCATGCCCTGTACCTACGCCCCCTTCCCACAACCCACGGCTCCAGGATGGGAAGAGGTGCTCTGTGGGATAGCTGCCCATAATGCACCGCTCCCAACAGCGCTGCAATTGCTGCAAATGTGGCCACGACAGTGCACTGGGCAGCTGTCAGTGTGGACAGACTGCAGCACTTTCCCTACTCAGCTGCACGAAGTCAGGTTTAACTCACAGCGCTGTACATCTGCAAGTGTAGCCAAGGCCTTAGTGGTAGGACTGGCAAAATGTAAAAGAACTTGAGAATAAAAGTGCTTACTAGTCCCTTAACACTCCTTTAACTCAGGGGTTCTCAAACTTAATTGCACTGTGACCCGCTTCTGACAACAAAAATTACTACACAACGCGGGAGGGATACTGCCGCTTAAGGTTGGCGGGTTGTCTGTGGGCGAAGACTGGCCTGCCTCCCAAGGTCTGTGAAAGTGAGGGATCATTGTCCAGGATGGGTTGTAGATCACTAATGATGCATTGGAGAGGTTTAAGCTGAGGACTGTAGGTGATGGCCAGTGGAGTTCTGTTGGTTTCTTTTTTGGGCCTGTCTTGTAGCAGGAGGCTTCTGGGTACACGTCTGGCTCTGTTGATTTGTTTCTTTATTTTCTCGTAGTTTTGAGAATGCTTGGTGAAGATCTTGTAGGTGTTGGTCTCTGTCTGAGGAGTTGGAGCAGAGGAGGTTGTATCTCGCCAATCTTAAGCATATTCTCACCAGCAACCACACAACGCACCATAACAACTCTAACTCAGGAACCAACCCAGGCAACAAACCTCGATGCCAACTCTGCCCACATATCTACACCAGCAACACCATCACAGGACCTAACCAGATCAGCTACATCATCACCGGCATGTCCACCAATGTTATATATGCCATCATGTGCCTGCAATGCCCCTCTGCTATGTACATTGGCCAAACTGGACAGTCACTACGCAAGAGGATAAATGGACACAAGTCAGATATCAGGAATGGCAATATACAAAAACCTGTAGGAGAACACTTCAACCTCCCTGGCCACACTATAGCAGATGTAAAGGTAGCCATCTTACAGCAAAAAAATTTCAGGACCAGACTCCAAAAGAAAACTGCTGAGCTTCAGTTCATTTGCAAATTTGACACCATCAGATCAGGATTAAACAAAGACTGTGAATGGCTATCCAACTACAGAAGCAGTTTCTCCTCCCTTGGTGTTCACACCTCAACTGCTAGCAGAGCACCTCACCCCCCCTTATTGAACTAACCTTGTCATCTCCATACTGATTTATACCTGCCTCTGGAAATTTCCATTACTTGCATCTGAAGAAGTGGGCATTCACCCACGAAAGCCTATGCTCCAATACTTGTGTTAGTCTTAAAGGTGCCACAGGACCCTCTATTACTTTTTAGAGTTGACTATTATGTTTTACATGTGGAAGAGATAGGACAACTAATTCCTACATCCTTATCAAGCTAAGGAGAAAAACATTTTATAAGACTAGATATTCAGTAAGTTTGCATAGGCAACCTCTCCTCCTGTGGTCCTACCCTTGCAACTGGAAACAACGATGTGAATAAGCATCATCATATAGTAAAACTAAAACGGCTATGGAGCAGGGACACGGAGAGAGAAAGACAGAAACCTGGAAACTCTAAGTTCCAGCTGAAAGTCTCTCACTAAAACATTTTAAGAAACCAAATCACCTTCAGACTCCAGTTGTGCCCCACCACCACCACCACCTATCCACCCCAAAACAAGGCCACACAATCTCCTCTAAAAGCCACCCCTGAAAGCGGGAACCTGCTGATCTGGGGTAAGCAGCCCTTTCGTCTACAGCCCCGCACCCCCCACCAAAACTTTAGCCTGTGGGGTGCGGGCAGGAGACTGAACCCGCTGCGGAGCGGGACTCTCCAACGCACACGCGGTGTAAATCTGCTCCCTGAACAAGGCCAGGTCGGTGCCCAAAACCAAGAACCCCCGCCCGTCCCCCGCCGAGCGGCGGCAGCTCGGGGCCAGGGCCGGGGAGGGGGAGCGGACACGCACGAGGAGTTTCTGGGTCACCGACAGGAAAGGAAGGGACCTGGCTTGAAGGAAGTTCCGGGTTTGTCCCTCCCCCCGCGAGCGGGCAAGGCGCTGCGGGCCCCTCTGTGCTCGGGGGGGGGGG
>NC_048300.1:113094373-113121046 GCF_013100865.1 Trachemys scripta elegans
GCCCCCCTCAGTGCAGGACGCACTAGGCCCGCGGGGGGGGGCACAAGGCCCTGGGGAGGGCGTCAGGCCCCTCTTGCCTCAGGCTATGGGGAGAGAGGCGCGGCCGCCCCGAGCGGCTCCTCTCCTCTGCGGGCCCGTCTCCCCAGCTCAGGCCGCCCTCATCTTCCCGTGGGGGGGGGGGGGGGGGGGCGAGGCGCGTCTCTTGCCCGGGGGGGGGAGGGGGGGTCCCAGTCTCCGTGGGCGGGGGCCCTACCTGGCTCCAGGTGATGAGCTGGTTGCTGGGCGCCTCCCCCAGCAGCGCCCACAGTTTGCTCAGGAAGGCCGGGACACCCGCGCTCGCGGCCGCCAGCTGCTGCTGCTTCATTGTCGTTGTAGTAGGACCAGGACGGAGCTAGGCTGGCGTGGACGGGCCGCGTGCGCGCATGCGCACCTACCTCCGCAGAACACTGACCTCACACGCCTGCGCGCGTGTGTGGCGTTCCCCTATACCGCCACACGCCCTTTACATAACAGGTCCACGTGCACCGCCCTCACGTGCAACAACAGTGCCAGCCCAGTGTTCCTATTGGACGGAACGCGGAACGGCGCAGGGAATCTTTGCGACCCTCAGCGGGAGGGCGGAGCCTCAACCTGAGATTCTATGTAAATGACGAGTCGCCCCAGCCAATCGGGAAGTGATTCTCTGCAGGGCCGGGTGAACGTGAGTGCTGTGCACGTGAGCGACAAGGCGGGGGGAGCAGCCTAGACCAGGAGTGGACGGGGCCTGGCCTCGCGGGACAAAGGCGCGGGGGTGAGGAGCAGCTGCAGGGGCTGGCACGGTTAGGGAAGGAACCTGCTCTTCCCTGTCCCGATCAAGAAACTACCTATCTGAAGAGTCAATAAATGAATACTGGAGATACTGCTTGCAGGAGGTGATGCAGCCATAATTGTGCCCTTATACCAGGGGTGGCAAAATATGGCCTGCAGGTCAGATCCAGCCCGTCTAACATTTCTGTCTGGCCTGCCATGACTCTAGCGGCACAGCAGGGTGCTCAGGGAGGCTGCCTGCATGCCATGGACCCATGCCACTCCTGCAAGTGGGCAGCTGCTGCTGTTGCTGGTATGTCTCTGTGCACCCCTGCAGGGGAAGCAGCTCTGTGTGCTGCCCATGTCCCCAGCACCATCCTCACAGCTCTCATTGACCGGAAAATGGCCAATGGGTGCTGCAGGGGCGGGACTTGCAGGGCACAGAGACCCGCTGCCCCTTTCCTCCCAAGGTGTGCGCAGAGATGTGCCAGCAGCAGCTGCTTCTAGGAGCAGTGTGGTAAGCACCTCCTACCTAGCGCCTGCACCACGCGTGCCTTCTGACACCCCGTCCCAAGTCAGAACCCCCATCCTGCATTCAAACTCCCTCCCAGAGCTCACACCCCTCACCGTCTCCTGCAGCCCACCACACAGCACCATCCTGGAGCTCCCTCCTGCACTCAAACTCCCTCCCAGAAACCCACACCATCTCCATTAATATAGCAGAAATGTGCGGCCCGTGATGACTTACCAAAAGTTGTGGAGTGGCCCTCCTGCAAAAATTATTGCCCACCCCTGCCTTATACCTTGCAGTCAGCATTGCTACTGGACTGCTTCTTAATCTTGGCTACACTATTTCACTTATACCTTCAGATGCAGACAGCATATTTTAATCCCCCTTCTTTTCCCCTAATTTCACTGGCACTAGGGGCTTAGATGTCCACACATTCTTTTTGCTAAGACACATCACATTGGTGCTGTAGTATCACTGCTGATGGACTGTCTCCATGCTTTAGTTTTTCCTTTTGAATAAATCAGCAATGGTTGGTGTTTGTTGTAAAAAGGTACAGTAACATTTTTGCAGTGAGGAGGGTAGATGGAGACTGATAAAGAGACAAAGTGGATGAGGTAATGTCATTTATTGGACCAATGGCTGTCTCTCTGACAAACAGAAGTTGGTCCAATAAATGACAAAGCAAAATATTTATGTGAACTTGCTTCTGCACCTGTGGACACCGATATGCCATTCTTGCATAACTAGCATAACAGACTCTCTGTATAATCATCAAAATGAACTATTTAGAATATCATTTTGATATCCTCGTGCTTTTTTTTTTTTTTTTGCAACTTAGTTTGGTGGAATCTAAAGCATCTTTCCCACCCTCCTTCACAGAAATACATTCAAACAACTGTCTAAGAAATTGTACATCATAGACGGTAGATGCCAAGTTAGACTTGTACTTTTTTACTGTTGTCAAATACTTGGTATTGTAGACACACAAAAACTATCCCGAATCTCAGACTTCTGGTCTTATGTACAATAGGACTGAATAATTCAGTGCACTGACAGGGGTTATAAGACTGAATATTTTCTTTATTTTCATATCTTGGCTTTTCACACCACTTTGTTTAAATAGATAATTTAGAGGGCAATCAAGACCCAAACTGGGCTTTATTTTTTTTCTGGTGAAGTAGGAACAAAACATGTTTACTCAGTTGACTCTAATTCTGTAGTAACTACTTCAGTGGGAGTCATCATCACACAGCACAAAGGAGAGAGAAGGAATTTTTATTCCTTATAAAAACAAAGAAGACACTTGCCTCCCTTCTCTTAGTATAAGATTACAAAAAATTATTTTTTTATATCTGGAACCATCTGCTTTGATAAAGAAATGTTATCTATGCTAACTGACTTTTGTAAGCGTGTTTTTTAATTTAAAAAAACCACATTCGCTTAAACAAGTTTTCAGATGAAATATGCAGTACTTTAAGTACCTTAATTCAAGCTAACTAGTGACACAAAACAAATAGCCTCAGCTTTCTAGTTCATAAAGAATAATTCTGTTCTACCTGTAACTGAGTGAGATAACATGAATGTCTGTTGGTCAATTGGAAGTATACAGGAGTTGTGTACGTCAGTACAAAGAATTAATAGGGCACTATGTTGAACAAATTCTGAAACAACAATTTGTATTAAGTGCTTTCATGCTGTAGTGGTAGCTTTTCAGACTTGAAGAGCAGGTCTTTGTAAGCTCAAAAACTTATCTCTCTCATCAACAGAAGTTGGTCCAATAAAAGGTATTACCTCACCAACCATGTCTCTTAAATGCTAACAGGTCACTTTCAAGGGGAGAGGAAGGAGGCCCCCTTTTACAGAGTTTTAGGTTTCCAGAAAAGTTCTCCAGCCTAGTTTCAAGACATTGGAGGAAACAGGCAATTTGTTGAAAACATAGGCATGCCTAGTACATTGTTCTTCATGCATAAACATAATGAGCTTAGCAAAAGCAAAAAAAAAAAAAAAAAAAAAAACCCAAAACCCCTCTCCTCTAAGTGTAATCAGTATTCAGTTTTAAAACATGCATACCTTGATTATATTGAAGCCAGTTTTCTCCAGAACAAAGTCATGCATCTGTCAAGGAGATCTATTTCCTAGTCAAATAGCAACTTCTAAACTTCAGACCTTTAATAATGGAGCTATTAAAAAAGTCAAACTGGAAATGAATCTCAAGGAGAGGCTGAACAGCTTTTACTCAGACTTCATCATAAAGAAAGCAACAACTAGGATTGCCAGATTTGGTTGGACGTGTTCCTAGAGGTTTCTTTGCATGACATAATCTTTAATTAAAGATTAATCTTTAATACCTGGAGACACCAGGCCAATCCTGAAGGGTTGGCAACTGTAGCAACAACCCCAGTTTCACCACACACTATTGTTCTCAGATCACCTTTAAAGAAGCTAGTTTTCTAAATCCTTCGTGCCTTCTTAAACAACTGGTCTGAAGAATAACGAAATGCTCTACTAGAACCCATTTCCTTCTCCACATTAAACAAACCTTTAAAAAATACAGAGGAGAACTTAAAACTGATATTTACAATGAAATTGGTGTCTAAGAAGCTATTTTGTGTTTAACTCACCCATGTATGTGTCTGGGTATTTTCATGTAACATTTTAGTGCCACAATACCCAGATCCAACAAAATCAGCGAATGGCAATGTTACTATTGATGGTTTGTTTAGTCAACAGGTGTCAGAAAAAAGAAAGTCAAATTTTACAGTCTTCCTAAAACAAAGACTAACAAGGTCATCTTGATGCTATTTCCACTAAGATTGAAACCCATCTGATATACAAGGAAATACCATGGAAAAGAGTATTTAAGATCTATTACTTTAAAAATAGTTTCCTTTCCACTGCACAAATTTTATGCTAAAGAAATGGACATTGATTTCAAGCTGTATCATGCAGTTGCCCTCTTTAAATAGCAGGCAATTTCAGCAGTCCACACAATTCTTTAGCAGACCACTTTCTCAGCCATTAGCTTCCTTGTGAAAAGAGATGTCCTGATTATCATCAGTTTTATGGGATATCTTTTCAGTGTCACTACTGGAATGACAAATGTATCCTTATAGCGTAACGCATAGTGTAATCCAACTTCATAAAGGTAATAACAAAGCAGTTGTGGTAGAGAAGGTTGAATGGGTTGTTCATGCTGAGTAGCAGATTTCTTTTAAATAAATATTATTTTGTTTTCAAAGAATTACTGCTTGTGTGTCCATCCTTGAGCAGAAGGCTGTATCCAGGTCCTTTCAAGGGTTAGCAAGATTAGCTTGCTCTGGGGAGCCCTTTGTGGGATGGAGACAAGCCCCCTGGTAACACCCTGGCAATTCTTCTAGGGTGAACCACCATCTTATCATCCCTTTGGATAAAGCAAATTGCATAGTCTTAGGCAAACCATTATTGGAGTGCTTGAGGTCCATATTCTGGGGTACCAAATTGGTGTCCCTGAAAGGGTGGGCTCGAGGGACTGTTTGAATCCTGGAGCTAGTTGTAGTGTCCCATGCCAGTTTGAGAGCTAACAAATTGGCATCCCTGAATTGGTGGGCTTGAGGCACTATTTAAAACCCTAAGGCTTGAAAGCATTATTTTAAGGTCTAGAGGTTACAGTGCCCCCTATCGGATATGAGGAAATTGATACCAAGCAGGATTTTTTTTTCTCTTCTTTCTTTCTTCTTTTCTCTGTTGTTTGTTTCATGATTGTTCTAAGAACAACCAGTTTTTCGATGAAGTACATTGAAGGTAAGTGAATATAGTTATAAGATAAGCTTAGGACTTTTATTGTAGGATTTGAAAGGTACCTATTAGGAATAGTTGTTGATTATACTGATGCTGGCGCTGCAATCCTAATAGAATTAGGAAGCCCAGGTAAATGTTTTAGGCTGATGGAAAGGTCAGCAGTGCAATTGACGCTGGAGCAAATTACCCCAATAAATCAGGGAGCTTAGAATATTTAGGGCTGGTGGAAGGGTCAGTATAGTGTTGTAGGTTAAGTGTAAAAGATAAAATTGCAAGTGCAAATCAAGGATCGCAACCGAGATTTTCATCTGGCAGAGTAGCTTGAATAAAGGTAGTTAGGCCAAAAGAATGACAATTCAGCTAAAGGAGACAAAATTGGGCAGCTAAGGTCTAAGGGAGGCAGATTCTGGGGTCAGGCACCAAGGATAGGAAGGTCTTGGGAGGCAGACTTTATCCCAAAAACTCAGATAAAGTCAAGCACCAACAGCAGAAGCTGGAAGGAGGCAGACTTTCTACAATTCCCTTGGAATAAACTCATTGCTGAGATCACTGGAGTCCTAGTCCTGAGCAAGGATAAGATTGGTGGTATAAGAGGCCAAAAGTGGTTGTCCAAGTAACAGGCGATCACAGCCTGTGTAAGGATTGGTGCCTAAGAGGCAGAGCTAACTTGCCGATTAACTACGATTGTAGTAAGTGAAAAAGGTAGGAACTTGGGTCAATATTTGGCTAGCCGCTTGCAGCAGTACGTAAATTCGTTAAAGAACTTACGATTCAGGTGTGGCCGGGATTATTCTATGCCCAAGACCATTACTTGGCAAGTAAGGTTTTGAAGGAGTGGGAGTGGTGTGTAAGTTTGCGAACAACTTACCACTCAGGTATGGCCAAAGTTGTACCCGGAAACCATTACCTGGTCAGTAAGATTGGCAGCAGTTTGTGAGCTTTGAGGAAGCTTACAAACCCAGGTGACCGGGGTTGTAATTATACATTGGAGAGCATTACCTGGCCAAGCGGGTAGCGTCAGCATGATGACAAAAGGGAAAACAAGGCATTATAATAGTTTAGAAATAATGCTGGGAAACAGCTTAGAAGATTTTGTTAAAAAGGTAGGACATGATCCTTGGAAGGAGAATGCATTTGTTGGGCCTGGTGCTCACCAGCAACTGTGCAGGCAATGGGAACAATGGATTCAACCCAAGAGAAATGTTTTTTTCTCAGGAGAACTAAGCAAAAAGAATTAAAACCAAGCAGCTTTACAAGAGTTACAGCTTGTGGCCTGTACTACTGATGAAGAAATAGATAGATTAATAAACAGAATACAAGACCTAAAGACGGGGGGGGGGGGGGGGAAGAACAAAGAATTAGCTAATTTAAAAGCAGAAGCTGATATATTAAGAGCAACTGTTGACTCAAAAAGTACAGATTGTTGAGTCACAAAATGAGTTAAATAAAATAAACGAATAAATGAAAGAAGTTGAAAAATGGAAGCAGAAAGTGATGGTCAGACAAGCTGCAATGAGAGTGGTACTCTCAGACAGAGAAGAAAATAAATAAATAAATCATGCCATTTGTAAAAGACAGAACTGCGCATTAAAGGAGGAATTAAGAGCAAGCAAAGGAATAATAGCTACAATAAAAGCTGGAAATAATGAAGAGGTGGAATTGGATGAAGAGAACTTAGGTCCTCCTGGTTATGAAGATTACTCCAAAGAACACTTTCTGGAACTCTAAAAAACATTAAACGAGGAGCTGGAAGAATTGCAGAGGCCACCTCCCTTAGTTACTGTGGCGGTAATAATTGGAGCTAAAACCACTGTGAAAGGAAACCAGAGAGGTCAAGAAGAAAGAGTAGAAGAAAGACCATATACCCCTCAATGGGTTAGGGCTTTGGGAACGTCTATGGGACCCTTAAATAAGAATACAGTGGTTGGTTGGTTATCCAAGACATCAGGGATACCTGGGTTAACAAGGAGGGATCTCTCATCAGCCAGGTGTGACCAAGGTGAGACTCACGAGTAGTGAGGAATTGTGCCAGGATGAAGAAATGTGGGCTCAGTGGCCTGAAGGGAAAAGCCTTGAGCCAGCACTGGACAAGACCACACACTCCTTGGACTCACCAAATTATGAAATGTTTGATTTGTAAACAAGTTTAGAACCCAGCAAAGAAGGGATTGTAATGAAGGATTTTGCTTTTAGATGCTCTAAAAGACTTTGCAACCTTGAAGAGAAACTGAAAAAGAGGTTTAAATATTGTAAAAATTTCACTTCTCCCAATTGATATAATTAAGGTGGTGACAATATCAGGACACTTTGACTTGCATAAAACAGCAGTTAGTTTTAAGATTAAGGCTTTAGATAAATAGTAATTAGTTATAGTTTGGAGTTAGAAATCCAAAATGGTGAACTCAATAATCCTCTATGAAAGACATTGGATTAGGGTATGGAAAATTCTGTCAACTAATAGGGAATGATTCAGCATTTCTCCCAAGACCTCAAGGGGAGGAGCTAAGGCTAAATATGATGTTAGAGGAAGGCGCTCTACCCAAAATGGCATCAGGAGAGGAGCTTTGCTATCTAAAAATAGGATGATGTAAGAGGGGAGAGAGAGAGAGAAATAGCAATTATGGTAATGTCTGGAAACTAATTGGCTAAGCCAGGCTAATTATCTGTGCTAATGAGCTGACCGTAAGAAAGCAACCAGCATGTAAGGCCGACAGCTAGCATTGTCTATTGTATTCAATCAGTTGAAATCAGTAAATTTGACACTAAAAGTTCTCTACAAATAAATTAGGTCATCCGTGACTCAACTTGCTACAGTAACCGATATACATAACATTTCATAAATTACTTTAGAAAACAAGTTCATTATTTAGTGCATGTTCATTAGCCTCATCAATTGGGGATACCTACTGCATTTATCCTTCAGTTTAGTTAACTAAAGTAGTTGCAGTTTTTTTTTCTCTCTCTCTCTCTCTCTCTCTCTATATATATATATATATATTACAGCTGGTTGTATGGGCACATCATTGGTTGATGCAATGGACTGGCATGGTGACTCTGGAAAATTTCAGTGGAGCATGTAAATACATTTTTAGTGTTCTGAGTAGGGAATGTCATGGTGTATAATAGACTGGTTGCAAACACCAAACAGATTAACAAGATTTCTCTGTTTAAAGAGAATACAGGGACTATGTCTAGAATTTCATAGAAGGGGATGCCAAACAAATTATATCTTTAGTTCTTTCCTGCCATTTTCCCCTAAAAATTCCTATCCCCTCTTTCTTCCCCCGCCATCTTCCATCTTGCTCCCTCTGTCTAGCAGGATAAATATTTTTAGAATAGTTACCGTCAGCTCTATCATGGGGTAACCTCCACTGACCATATTTAGCTGCTCTATTGCTGCTGACAGGATAATTCTAGCTTTATTTCCAGCAGTATGCCATGCTGTAATTAATTTCTAATTTGATGGTGTAATGAATGGCTTCCAGTCCTTCAAAGTTAAGTATCACTTAGAGGAGAAACAGCACGTTTTGGCATATTTACATTTGTTTTTGGCATCATTACAATCTACTATCAATTTTACAACTGTCATAACTATAAAGGGAAGGGTAACAGCCCTCCTGTGTACAATACTATAAAATCCTTCCTGGCTAGAGACACCAAAATCTTTTTACCTGTAAAGGATTAAGAAGCTCAGATAACCTGGCTGACACCTGACCCAAAGGACCAATAAGGGGACAAGATACTTTCAAATCTTGGTGGGGGAAAGGTTTATGTTTGTGCTCTTCGGTTTGGGGGTTGTTCGCTCTTGGGACTAAGAGGGACCAGACATCAATTCATGCTCTCCAAATCTTTCTGAACAAGTCTCTCATATTTCAAACTTGTAAGTAACAGCCAGGCAAGGCGTGTTAGTTTTGTCTTTGTTTTCTCAACTTGTAAATGTTCCTTTTACTAGAGGGTTTACCTCTGGTTGCTGTACCTTTGAACCTAAGGCTAGAGGGGGGTCCTCTGGGCTCTTTGAATCTGATTACCCTGTAAAGTTATTTTCCATCCTGATTTTACAGAGATGATTTTTACTTTTCTTTCTTTAATTAAAAGCCTTCTTTTTAAGAACCTGATTGATTTTTCCTTGTGTCCTTTTTCCAAGGGGATTGAATCTGGACTCACCAGGAATTGGTGGGGGAAAGGAGGGGGGATGGTTAAATTCTCCTTGTGTTAAGATCCAAGGGTTTGGATCGGTGTTCACCAGGAAATTGGTGAAGAAGTCTCTCAAGGCTACCCAGGGAAGGGAGTTAGCACTTGGGAGTGGTGGCAGCAAAACTAGATCTAAGCTGGTAGTTCAATTTAGGGGTTCACATGCAGGCCCCCATATCTGTACTCTAAAGTTCAGAGTGGGGAAGGAACCTTGACAACAGCATACACATAATAGTGGAATCTGGCCTCCACCTTCAAATAATCAATAAAATACTGGTACTGTACTTAATGCCCCTTTATGGCTATGTTTTTGTTCTCCTCTTTTTTTTTTTTATTAATGGAGATATCCCATCTCCTAGAACTGGAAAGGACCTTGAAAGGTCATTGAGTCCAGCCCCCTGCCTTCACTAGCAGGACCAAGTACTGATTTTTCCCCAGATCTCTAAGTGGCCCCCTCAAGGATTGAACTCACAACCCTGGGTTTAGTAGGCCAATGCTCAAACCACTGAGCTATCCCTCCCTCTAAAATTGCATATTTTGATCGTGAATTTTGGAAATGGTACATTGCTTTTTCCACGGTTATATGTAAAAGCCTGCTAGATGAGCCTTCATTCTCTGGATACCAACGATTATCCTCTTATTCCAATTTCCCTCCGTGTTCAGTTTTAGTCTGGTTTTTCAGGCTAACCTAGCTCCTAGTTTCAATCTGAAGAATATTGCCGCAAGAAAGAGATTTATTATAATTAATGCCCTCTGGAGGTGCTGGGGTTACTGTCATTAAGGTTTCGTTAAGAGAAAAACAGATGTCATATATTACTGGCTTTCATTGTGTGGTAAGAACTAGATTGAAATTGGAATGTGAGAAATCAATGATGCAATTAATGAATTCAATGCATTTTAAAATAACTTTGAAGTAGTCTATTCTCAAATTCATCTGAATTATTTTTGTTTTTAGAACACTGCATCACAGACTTGCAGCCAAACTGTCAACTTGCCCCCAACACAGTGAAACAAGCAACCTTTACTAATGTAATCACTTTAATTTTTGTGCTTATTATACAAAGCTTCTATCCATTAACTTCTTGGAAATGATTGTGCCAGATGGTCACTGCATTGGCCTAAAAGATTAAAATCTATTGTCCAGTGTAGAGGGCTTTGGGAACAGTATTTTGCCATGTCCAATACAGGGAGCTTTTTCTGCTTGTACATGATTTGAAATAGATTTTAGTTCACTGTGCAAAACTGTAGTTTTTAATTCACATTATGAAAGCTTTATCTTAGCAGATGATATGATATAAAAATGTAAAATTGAAATCAGGGCTCAGATAGTTCAGGAGAAACTTTAATACTCAAACAAATGGGAAAACATCCTGGAAACTAAATACTATTTTTAAATTCACCACAAAAATAAACTTGACATTTTAAATCTTTATCGAGATCTTCCATAAAATCTCTTATTTCTTTGCTGAATGTACAGCAGGTAGCTGTTTTGACAGCAAAACCCTGTTTGCTACTTATGGTGACACCAAGGATGGAGTCTTGTGAATAACTATTAAAATTACCCTATAAACAAAGACCACATAAAATTCAAGCTCTGTTGGAGAAAAATCATGTTGATATAACTGATGTGAGAAGTGTGCTTATTTTTATGTTTTTTTTTCCAAAAGGAGGATTAACTTCCCAATCTTTTTTATTTAATACAGAACATCCCTCATCCAAATCAGTGTCTTTATTGAAATTTCAGCTTTTAAATAGTTACTTCAGGGTTGCCATGATAAACATATGGGAAAAGTGGGAAACAGAAAATTATACTGTCCAAAACCCAGCAAATAAAACCTATATGCTATATCTCTTCTAATCTGAACTGTGAAATCCTAACTGGTGCCTGTTCCTATGCACACTCCAAAAGAGAAATCTAGCCCCATTCTGTGTTTTGCAGTGGACATGCTGCTCCAGCCTTTTCTGTAACTGCACCAACAGACACACTACTGGCAATATAAATCAAAATTGGACCAATTTACACAGGCTCTACTACTGAGAACTTTCTATACGTATAATCAACTCTTCACACGTATAATAATTCAGTGAGATTTTACACAATTACATTAAAAAAGCAACTTATAGAAAAATCAAGTTTCATTTTGCCAGCAGCAAACCTAAATTGTTACAATTATATTAGGGCTGTCAAGCGATTAAAAAAATTAAGCATGAGATTAAAAAAAATTATTAATCACAGTTTTAATCACTTAAATAATAGCATGCCATTTAATTTTTTTTGTTTTCTACATTTTCAAATGTATTGATTACAATTACAACACAATACCAAATGTACAGTGCTCGCTTTATATTTTTATTTCAAATATTTGCACTGTAAAAAAAACAAAGTATTTCAATTCACCTTATACAAGTACTGTATTGCAATCTCTTTATCATGAAAGTACAACTTACAAATGTTAATTTTTTTTACATAACTGCACTCAAAAATTACACAATGTAAAATTTTAGAGCAGTGTTTCTCAAACTTTTTATGCTAGCAACTCCATTTGGACTTAAAAAATCATGACCTGCCCACTAGAAAAAACTATGATCCCCTACTTTCAGCCTTGTGGGGCTCCAGCCTTCAGCTCCCTTTGGGGCATGGGGCTGCAGCCTTCGGCCCTCCGCAGGACTCAATTCTTCAGTTCCCCTGCCACCTCCAGTGCTCCAGACTTCAGCCCCCCTCAGGGCTCTAGGCTTCCACCCCACTTGGGATACAGGACTCTGGGCTCCAGCCCCTCTGTGGGTGTGGGGCTCAGGGCTCCAATCCCCACATTGCCTCTGGAGTGTGATTAATGCATTTAAAAAATTAACATGTTAGTTGTGCTGTGAATTAATCCTTAATTGACAGCCCTAGTGCAAAGTGAAAGGTCATGGGGACTTATCAGTTGGAAGTGACAGAGGAGGAGTAAGACCTAGGTGTATTGGTTGATGACTGAGCTGCCCATGTGATGCAGCAGATGCAGCTGTGAAAAAGGCTAATTCAATCCCTTGGATGCATCAGGCAAGGGATTTCCGTAGAGATAGGAAAGTGTTATTACCATTGTACAAGGCACTGGTGAGACCTCATGTGGAATACTGAATGCAATTCTGGTCTCCCATGTTTGCAATTTAAATTGTTGAATTGCAAGTAATTTTATTTTAAATTACAAAAAATATTTAGTTTAGAGAACCAAGAAATGGTAGGCCAGCTCTTACTAATTGTTTCTTGTAATGCCAACTCAGGAATGTGGCTCCCACTGTTTTAGTCATAGGGGTTCTCTTACACACCTTAGGGGATGCCCTGATTAAAATCAAGCAGAATTAACAACCATGGCTATCTTATTAAAGAAAGGAAAAGAAAACATTAAACAAAACAACACCAATGACAGCCCACGAAAGCTTATGCTCAAATAAATTTGTTAGTCTCTGAAGTGCCACAAGTACTCCTGTTCTTATTGCTTAACTGATTAGTTCTGTTACAATCTCTGCTGTATGTCTCTCTGTGGAGAACTTCAGTAGAGATTACAATTTTGAGTAGACTGTCTCTGGAGGTATTCTTTGTTGGACAAGTTAAGACCAAAGTATATTGTTTTATATTGTTTCCCAAATTTATTGTGAGCGCAGCTTATTATTTTGTTCAATACTTAAGATGTTTTTGGGCAAATAATTTAAGGGCAGGTGAAACCCATCTAGTTATTAGTAACCAGTTCAGAATTGGGCAATGTAAACAATCTTAACTAGATCCTATGAAAATGAAGAAAACATTTTGATCAGTTACTTAGAAGAAAGAAGCCATTTAAAGGGCTGTCTTGTGATAGGCCAGTCACTAACATTAAGACTCTTGAATCCAATTAAATCCCACTGTTTCTTTGTTTACCAAAGTTTACCCCCATCTCCTCTGCAGAAACACATGATCTAACTATGTGGTGATTAACAAGAGAAACAGTTAATGTTTTAATCTACAATAATATTTCCATATCTCAATAAATTATTACAAGTGGTTTCAGAGTAGCAGCCGTGTTAGTCTGTATCTGCAAAAAGAACAGGAGTACTTGTGGCACCTTAGAGACTAACAAATTTATTAGAGCATAAGCTTTCGTGGACAACAGCCCACTTCTTCGGATGCATATAGAGTGGAATAAATATTGAGGAAATATATATATACACACATACAGAGAGCATAAACAGGTGGGAGTTGTCTTACCAACTCTGAGAGGCCAATTAAGTAAGAGGAAAAAAAAAAACTTTTGAAGTGATAATCAAGATAGCCCAGTACAGACAGTTTGATAAGAAGTGTGAGAATATTTACAAGGGGAGATGATTCAATGTTTATAACGGCTCGGCCATTCCCAGCTGTAGTCCACGAAAGCTTATGCTCTAATAAATCTGTTAGTCTCTAAGGTGCCACAAGTATTCCTGTTCTTATTACAAGTGGGTTTTTTAAATCTAATTCCCTTATCAGTGTCTGTTAACTTTCTCTCACCAATCAATGCTGAAGTCTTGGAGGTTTTATTTAGGTTGGTTTCCTCTTGAGTCTTCTTTTTTGTTCATTGCTGTCTGTGGTAGATTGTAGAGATGGACAGAATAAGTTGATGAGCATGAGTGTTTGCTGTTTAAACATAGCAGTGGGGAGAAGGAGCTGTGTGTGAGAGAGAGAGGAGGGGTGCTCATTTCAGAATTTTTTAAATTCTCCTTTTCCTTCCTATTTCCATTAAATTAGAAGAAAACAACTCTTTCAGGCTTGTTTAGATTCAAAATTGGTCACTGTCAACTTTTCACTGGCTCCATACTGTTGGAGGCTAGCTTAGGTGACACCTTCAGCTTCTGAATATGGAGTCTGTTTAATGAATATGCAACACTTCTAATTTCCTTTGTTCTTCTTGTGGTGGAAAAATCCCAAATATTTTAAAGTTAGAGTTTAATTTTTTTTATTTTTTATTCAATTCTTTTTCTGAGATATTCCTTCAATTTATTAGAGTTCCAGGAAATAAAATTCAGTTTTCAGAAAGTCAAATGCGCCTGTTCTTTATGTAACCCTTCTGCCAGGTGGAGCTGACAGCAACCAGGGCTGCCGGGTTCAATATCTAGGGGTTCCTTCCCATCCATACAACACACGACCACTTCAGCTCCCACCCAGTAACCTGGGAAAATTACACACCACCCCTGGGTGCCTCTGAGAAGCAATACTTCCCCACTCACAAGCACAGAATCTGAGTGTAGAAAATAAACTTTTAATAAAAGGAGAGAAGTAACTCAGAATTAGTTTGGAAAAACACCTCAAACAGGGTTCATAAACATAAATTATGAGCAAAAGACCACCCTTATGTAAGTTGGGCTGTGTCCTTTTCCCCTCAGGTTCTTAAGTCCAGCAACCCAAAAGTCCCTTTCACATGCCCTATACTTCTCTGCACCACACTCATGGTTGTGGTTCTTGGTCAGTGCAGACCCAGGGTTCAGAGGTGCGTATGCAGAATTCAACTTCCACCCTGAGTGGAGGGGAGGGTTAAGAGGCACCTTACTTGCTCCACTACTGGGACGTTCGTTCGCTTCCCCTCTCTGCTAGCTACCCGATCGCTGCACCTCTCTGCCAGATGCCCTGCTGGCCAGTCACTGGCTGCTCCCACCGGCCGCCTGCTCACCATTCCTGTCATGCCTCTCTGCCAGCCGCCCCACTGGCTACTCACCACCTACTTGTTCACCAGCTATCAGTTACCTTCTGCCACCTGCCTCTCTACTAAGAGACCGACATGCAGAGATCACAGCAATTTTCAGCTCGTTGAAGGCTGGACAGAAACACTGCCCCATTTCAAGTGATTTCAGCTCTTAATGATTGTTTAGCTCTTAGCAGGAAGGGCAGAAATACATTCCTACCACAAGAGGTTTCAGCTTTTAAATGAACATTTAAAATAATAAAGAGGCTCCTAAGAAAGCCTATTTAACTCTTCCTTTGAACTGGGGGGGGGGGGAGAAAGGTTAAACCAGTCCAGGAAGGACCCTTGGGGGATAGCTCACACCTCCTGGCCAAGACACCTGTCCCCCACCCCCTCTTACTTTCACAGGGCTCTGGCATTTGAGCCCCTGGCTTAACGAGGTTCTTTCAGCTGAGGGTGACCCCTCATTTGGGACAGGTTAAGCACAGTCCTGCTTCCCTGTATTCCTGCAATAATTACAACATTGGTAACAGCATTTCACTACCCCTGCATTCAGTACTAAAGTGATTTGTAACCCAACACCAGCCAAAGTTGATTACTTTGAGCAAAAAACTACTCTCCCTGCTGGATATCTAAGCAGAGCAGGAGCAAACTGTATTTACATAAACACCCTTTCCAAAGTCTCTACCCTTTCCAGCTAGCTGTCAGGGAAGAATTCATTCAGACCCTGCATACATTTACATAAAAGTGTTTTAATGCTCAGAACAGTCTTTTCAAATTAAATACCTCTTAAGTCTTAAATGGCAGTGATCCATGAAAAACTCTTTGGTCAGAGTGGTTTTCATCAGCAATTCACAAAAAAAAAAAGCCTTTAAAAAAATCAATCAACCACAGTCACTTTTGACTCTGTTTTCACAACACACAAAAGCTGTAATGTAAATGTGGCAGAATTATAGAGCTAGAGTAACCCTGTTTATCTGACTTTTCATTATCCAGCTGCCCATATTAATGAAATAACAGGCACACACAGGTCCAGAAGTGGGTGATCTCTCCAGTGGCTACTAGATGGCACTACAGCCTCACACTTTCCCATTCTCTAGCTTATCTGATTTTTTGATTATCTGATCTGGCCCTGGTCCCAGTTAGATCAGATTAACAAGGTTCTGCTGTATAATACATGATGGTTGATAAAGAGTAGAAACTTTTCTTCCCCATAACAGTGCTCTACAGCCAAAATGCTTCTGAAATAAATGTAGTCAAACTTTACTAATTCTGGGTCACTGAGAACGAAAATGATGCTTAAAATTGTTGATTGGCTCTAGTTTTCAAGATATGCTATTGGGTCAGTATATACGACCCTTGACTTGGGAATGGGGGAGTTATAAAGGGAAGGGATCTCAATTTAAACCAGAAATGACTAAAATACATCTTTGACTGGATCTATGAATAAATCTATGACTGGGTTTGGACAGTACTTGCTTTTTAGGCAAAACAATGAATGATGCAATCTGAAGCTGGTATTGCGTCATACATGATATGAATTGCATCATGTTATTCCTAGAAGTCATGGATGATGCAATCATAACAAAGCTTACATCATTCTGCTGAACAAATTGCCCTAGATCAACTCTAGAAATCATAAGTGTCAAGCTCTCTTATTTGTCAGTGCTTGATTTTGCAAAGGGACACATTTCTGTTTAGCCAAAGTGAGCAGAGATGCCTCGTACTTGTGTGAACAGTGCAGATAACTTCTGCTATGTTTGTGGTGAAGTGACTTTTGCATCACAAAAGCGCAGTATAATCACTATGGTTAAGAAAGCCTATCATCTTTATTTTGGCTGCAAAATTGGAGATCAGGACTAGAGGTGGGCCCCACACATATGCTGCAACACTTGTGCAACAAATCTTCGCCAGTGGTTGAACAGGAAAAGGAAATCTATGCCTTTTGCAGTGCCAATGATTTGGAGAGCCAACAGATCATACCAGCAATTGTTACTTCTGCATGGTGCCTCCAGTTGGAAAAGGTTGTCAAAGAAGAAAAAGTGGACTGTGCATTATCCAAAAATTCTATCAGCTATACGTCCAGTACCCCACGGAGAAGGACTGCCAGTTCCTGATGCACCAGAATCATTCTCACTTGAGTCAGACGAGGAAGAGGATGAAACTTCTGGTCCTGAACCATCAATGTCACAGGACCCACATTTTCTCCCATCCTCCTCCTCTGAACCACACCTCATAACACAAGGTGAACTGAATGACCTTTCAGGGATTTGGAACTACCCAAGAGTAAGGCAGAGCTGTTGGGCTCCAGACTACAGCAGTGGAATTTCCTGGCACGTGATGTTAGGGTTTCCATGTTCCGTGACCGTCAAAAGGATCTTGTCCCATTCTTCTTCATGGAAGGTGATCTTGTAGCCTGCAACAACATCAATGGTGTGATGGCAGCCCTCAACATCGTTCACGATCCAGATGAGTGGAGACTGTTCATTGATTCATCGAAGACGAGTCTTAAAGCTGTTTTACTGCATAATGGCAATGTTTTGACATCAATTCCAGTTGGTCATGCAGTCCATGTGAAGGAAACCTATGACAACATGAAACAACTTTTGAGGTGCATAAACTATGACCAGCATCAGTGGCAGCTTTGTGGCGCTTTGAAGGTTGTTGCTCTCTTGCTTGGTCTGCAGACTGGATACACAAAGTACTGCTGTTTTCTTTGCGAATGGGATAGTTGTGCAAGAGATTCCCTCTACATCAAGAAAGATTGGCCACTCCGACAGTCATTGGAGCCTGGGAGGAAAAGTGTTCAGCATCCACCACTTTGTTGAATCAAGGAAGATTTTGTTACCACTCTTACACATCAAGCTGGGTCTGATGAAGAACTTTGTCAAGGCCATTGACAAAACACAAGCAGCTTTCAAGTACCTCCGTGGAAAATTTCCAAGGTTAAGTGAAGCTAAGATAAAGGAAGGTGTCTTTGTGGTCCTCAGATTTGTGAACTTCTTCGAGATGATGCATTTGACCATGCACTGCGTGGCAAGGAAAAGACGGGATGGAAAGCCTTCTAGTTAGTGGCAATAAATTTTCTCGGAAACAACAAGGCAGACAACTACAGGTTGTTGGTGGAAAACCTCCTCAAGGCATACAAAAGCCTTGGTTGCAACATGTCACTAAAGATACATTTTTTGCACTCTCATCTAGATTTTTTTCCCACCGAACTGCGGAGCAGTGAGCGACAAGCACGGCGAGCAATTTCACCAGGACATTGCAACAATGGAGAAATGCTATCAGGGCAAATGGAGCCCATCAATGCTTGCAGACTATTGCTGGACAGTGACAAGAGATGCTCCATTTAATGAATACAAGAGACAAGCCAAGAAGCGCCGAGTAAACACTGAATAGGACTAAACTATGTACATAATAGTTTTTTGCCTTTTGTGTCATAATACATTTTATTTATATAACCCTTTTGCTGATTTTTAAAGTGTTACATAAACAGGACAGGTGACATATTATCATGTAAAGCAACCATAAACACATGGAAAGACCTAGGTTTACAATTTATGATTAAAACTCTATTATCTACAAAATATAGATAGACATAAAATGTAAAAACTTAAATATCTTAGAAACAGTAGCCAATCAGTTGTTTTAATTGTCATATTTGAATTCAGTACATCAAAATACATAATAAATAGCACATTTTATCTCTGAAGCAAACGACTTCTCAAAAATTGTAGACCAGTGTAATGAAACAGTTAGCATATCTCAGCACCAGACTTACTTTTGGGATTTCAAAGTGTCAGCTTTGGTAACTGAAATTTGGCCACCTGCAATATTATATAGAATAACCCCTTTCCTCACCTCACCCTCTCCATTTTATAGAGAGTCAAACTAGCAACCAAAAATTACATTAGGCTAAGAACTGCTGTACTGAACTGTCTTGAGCTAGTGAAAGGACTCATGACGTTATCCTTTTACTAGCTTTTCTGTTAAGATAAAGTCTTCCACAGTAAACAAGACTGAATTTCTAATGCAAAAAAAATTGAGGAAAAACCCCCAGATAAAAGACCCCATCTATCTCCCTTTACCTGCTCACATCTGCATTTGGATATCTCCAACTTACTCTAAATCAACCTTCTGATCAAAAGCTCAGAAGGAAAGTTGGGCTTTTCAGCATGCCCCAAAACAAATCAAGGCTCCATCCCCACTCAGGAAAATGACAGTGCTCCAGACCAGCCTCCAGCACCACAGACACACAGCGGAGCAGCAGCTAGAGTGCTGTTCGGGGGTCAGACTCCTCTTGATCCCTTATAAAAACTCTGCTGCCACTACAAAATGAGGTGGGGTAGCCATCTTTGATGAGGGCGGAAGTGTTTCTCAAAATACATTACCATTCCCGTTTCCCTTAGTAAAGATGGTGGACAAGTGGGTGAATAGATAGTCACATGACCTGGTCTCATGGTCTCCCTCTGGCCGCACAAGCACTGGGAGCCAAGGTGTGTGTTGGTCCTGTTCTGGGCAGAATAGTGGCCTGCGCCTAGCAGTGGCTAGCAGCAAATGGCCTGACATATTTAAAGAATTCTTTGTTGTTGTTCTTAACTCTACTGGCCATAATTTTTGCATTGATACCTTTAGCTTTCCTTATTAATAGTCTGCATTTCATGACTGCTAATGTATAGTCATTGCTATTAACTTTCCCTTTTTTCCATATATATAATTGTTGCTTTCTTTTCTTTTCTTAACCAGGATGGATTTTTAACTGACTAAGGCTTTTTTTGATTGCAGAATTGTGATTTTTGGACATCTATAGTAACGTTTTCTTAATCAACTATCAATTATCATATGTATTGTTTGGTTGTCTTATACCCAGAAGCTTGAAGGTCCAGTATATGCTCATTATATATTTTTATCCCATATAGTGTAAATCTGGATGTTTTCATTATCCACATACATGCCCAATCTTTTTTTGAATCCTGCAAAGCTCTTGGACCCAGTGATATATTCTGGCAGTGAGTTCCATAGTCTTTACTTTGCATAATGCATAACAGACCTATCAATTTTAAATGTGTTGCCTTTCAATTTCAATGTATGTACTTATTCATATATCATGAGAGAAAGTAAACCCTGTGCCAACAAACATACCTTCTCTGTATCATTCATTATTCTGGGTAAATCTTACATCCCCTCTCATTTACCTCTTTTCTGAATTAAGCAGTCCCAATCTTTTCAACCTCTATTTTTATAGACATTTCTCCAGACCACTGTCATTCTGTGGCCCAAATCTGGACCCTTCTGATTTTTGAAATAGCTCCTTAGATGGGCTCACCAGGACTAAATCTAGTGTTCTAGGTGAGGGTGTAACGTGGACCAATTTATAAAACTCAACACAACCTTAACTGTGAAGTCACAGTAAGCCCTCTATAAAAGCAAAATATTTTTTCCTGAGTGTTTAATGTTACTTCTGGAAGCTGAAGCTAGACTAATTCAAACTGGAAATAAGGTGCAGATTTTTAGCCATGAAAGTAATTAACCATTGGAGCATCCCTGGCAATGCTTAAATCAGGATTGGATGTTTTATTAAAAGATATGCTCCAGTTCAAACTGGAATTAATTCAGAGAAGTTCTATGGCCTGTGCTATGCAGGATGTCAGACTATTTAATCACAGTGGTCCCTTCTGGCTTAATAATCTATGGCACTATGAAACTAATTTAGAACTCATTAAGATGTGTGAGTAGTTCATATTATTTCTTCAGCTGAGTATTATTTTTCATTGGTCAACAATGAATTTAACCTGCCATCATACCGCCTATTCACCTAGCTTTGTTAGGGCGTGTGTAATGATCGGGCCTATACATTTACCCTAATTGTAAGCTCAATTGTAAGAAGTGAGTGAAAGTTCATAAAATGTCACAATAACCTGTAATAATAAATATTGATAGGAAAAGGTGCAAAAGCAAGACAGAAAAGCTGAATTAGTACAAACAAGAAGGCCTATTGATCTAAGTCAAGGCCTGTGTTCAGAACATATCTGGTAAACAAGAGAAGCATGGAACCAGAAATGGATGGATCTTAACTAGTGTATTGGATTTTGCCCATTACCCCTTTTTGGGATCCTTAGAAGAAAAGACTGTTGAGGGGAAATTGGGAAGTGAATCCAATAAGTTTTGATTGGAAGCAGAAGCTTTTTCTCTGCAATTGCTGCAGGGACCATCATCATGGCTGCCATCCTCCACTGTTCCCTGATACCCTAGTATCCACTATGACACCATTGGGCCTTCATCCTGAGAGGTGTCCTGACCAGACCAAACCAAAGAGAGGGACCCATATGACATTGCCACTTCTACCAGCTCTGGCTAAGAACCAAGCACCACCTGGGATGTGAGACTTTGTTGTTCCCTGCTGCTCCAACCCCCATGTGTCCTTTTCCTTCCCTGCCTTATTTCTTCTATTTAATAAGAGTCTGGTTTATCTGGCCATGACTGTATATTTTGCAACACTTCTGTAAGCCTGTGATGAGAAAGGCAGCTGAAAACAATGCCCAAAACAGCTTGATGCTTGTCTAAGTTTGTCAGGTCTTTGAGTGACTAGTATAACCATATGCCTTGCTTGCAGGAAACACACAGTGTTAACACCAGAAACAGGAATTGCATTTTCTATTTTTGCTGTTCTTTTCTTTTTCTTCTTGTGTGGTTTGTCCTGTTTTGTCTTCTTGGAAATGGGATCACACTTTAACAACAACTCCTGCCCAGCTCACCTAACTTATTTTCTTTTCTGCAAAAAGGGCAGTTATTGCCATCTCTAATACTAGATAAAAATCAATCAAGAGGGTTTTTTTAAAAAATAAACACTCTACAGCTAAAGGCAACAAGGAATGTTGTTAAAATGAAAGCCTTAATACTTTACACTTCAAAAGCTTTAACTGTTTTTCTTTCTTTTTCTGTATCTGTAATAAAAGGCTAAATTAATTTTAATAGTGTGTTTGTCATAGTACTAAGGAGGCTAAAAATCTCTGTATACTAAACTTATCTTTTACTGAACCAACTTCTGTCAGTGAGAGAGACAAACTTTTGAGCTTTCACAGAGCTCTTCTTTCTCTCATGACTACTTAGTTTCCTTAACAGTCTTTTTGGAGGAACTTTCTATCTATCTTAGGATGCTTATATGGCTCCTATTACTGTAGTAGCTGAGCACCTCCCCGTCTTTAATATTTATTCCCCACAATACCCTTGCGAGTTAGGAAAGTGCAATTAACAGACTAGAGACTGCTCTAAATGGAAGGGGGACTGGTTTAAGGAAAGAAGTCAGAGGCTGCCTGTAAGTAGGAGCAGCAGCCTGGGAGTTAGCTGGGGAGGGAAGGCCAGACAGCAAATAGTAGGGGTACAGCCAGAATTTTCCTAAGGAGGGGACCAAGTTTACCTGCCAAGTAGCAGATATCACAGCATGTGCTACATTCCCAAATTTCTCACGGGTGGGATCCCACTTTATGCATGTGTTGCATTCTGAGAGGCACGCACATATGCATGGGATTCCCATCGCTTGTGTCCTCATCAAGCTGCCCTCTCTCCTTCTGAAGCAGGCCTGGAAGTGGAACGGATGGAGGAGGCAGCATTAGGAGGAGATGGTGGCTTGGGAAGTACTGAGGACACCTGGGATCTCTTCCCTCCCACTGGAGAGATTGGACAGGACCTCCCCTCCTCATCCCCCAAGAGACTACTATCGTTTGCTAGCAAAGGTGCGTGGGGCTGGGCTCCCTTGTCTCGCCCCTTCATTGAGGAGCTGCCCCATAGTGTGGGAGAACTGGACCTGGAAGACTGGGAACTAGTCAGAGACATGCTGTGGCTGGTAGGGGCCAGCTGTAGCTAAAAGATACAGGGCTGTGAGGGAGGTATAGTCTGTTTTGAGAAATGTTTTGTTTGTTTTTCCATGTCGAGTGAAGATAAGTGGGTATTAGGTTAGGTAAAATTAGTTAGGAAAATGTTTGCTAGATGGGCTAGGATAGTAAATAGGATAGTGGCTGGGTCTGTGATTAAATGTGCTTTGGTATCCTGGGATCAGATATTTTAGAATAGGTGTGCCTGCAATTAGGTTTCTGTTTACTCTGTGGTAACTTGGAACTAATGTCTGCTGCAGGGTTCCTGGATTGTGCAGCAAACTTAATTTAAAATGTTAGATTGTTTTTAATTAAATGACATAATATGAAAAGAATAATGCAATCATTCCAAAGGGTCCTGAATTGTTTATTTTTAATATTAAATTTATTTTGTGCTTGTTGGAATAATTATGCAGGGCATGATCATAACCCTAATTTAACAATAAATTCCTTTATTAAATCCAAAAGCCAAATAGTATTTATACAATTGCTCTAAACATGCCTAAAAAGCCTAAATAATAAGCAATTTACTACATCCAAATAGTAACAAAACATTTATAAACATTGGATCAAGATACTTACAAACAGGCTAAACTCAGGGTGCTTAGATCCATATTGGTTAGCTCTACCATGGTGAGGCAGGTATTAGCAATGAACCTTTTAAGCATTTATTTTGTATACACTTTAACAAACAGGTGATGTCATTGCCAATTACTAACTTCAGCTAAAAAACAATTTGACACAATTCACCCTTATTTCCAGTCTTGATCCAGATAAGATTTACAATCTCCTTTCTACCCAAAGCTTTTTTTCCTTATCTCTTCTTGTATACAAGAAGGTATTAAGACAGAATCTCTTTGTCTTATTTAAAACCATCTGCAGTCACTCCTATTGGTCAGATGCCTTCATTTTAGAAACCCTCCCTTATTTCCTTAGTTATTCTTTGAAGCAGACATTCTCCCTACTTCATTCTTTGTGGCATTATAAGTCACTATTTTCAAGGCTTTTCCTTACAAGGCTGGCCTTCCTTAGCCAGACATACGTTAACCCTAAGTCTTTAATTTCATATTTATCTTACAGTTCTGTCACTACATTTTCACTTTTCAATATTCCATAGATATTTGTCATGACAATGCATCATTTCACTGTAGAAGTTGTCGGAGGATGAAGGTAGAGGTTTTGTCAGCTGTCTTGGGACAGGTGGGGTTTTTATGACAAGCGGAGACATAACTAATTAAGTGGGTGTTTCTCGATAAAATAATCAGCAGTAATATAGATAAAAGTGTTGTCATTTACATTGTCTTGCTTAGGCTTCTGACTTAACCTGTTGAGGTGAATGGAGCAGTTTGCTCTCAGAATGTAGTGCTTCAGATTGTCTGCAGACTCAGTAAGACAACACTGCATCCTTTACAGTTGTTTTGTTTTCAGGATGTTCTTTGCAACCATGAAGTCTAGAAATAAATATTTTTAAAAATGGAAGTTTAGATTCTGGAACACAATTCTGCTGTGGGTTCCACAGCAAATTCCAAAGCCAAAAATCATCACATAATAAATGGGGAACTGCTGATTATGCCTAGTTAGGGAGTTAACTACCTGATGGATGTTGCTATCTAGTTAAATAGCAGTGAAAGGATGCAATGACACTGGCTCAGAAGAAGTAGTTCCCTCCCTACACATAGAAAAAAACACCTGGATAGCATAGGAGTGTGGTGGTAGCATTTTTTTTAAAATCTGCTATTATTGAATGCCAATTGAGTAGGGCAGCTGCATAATTCAAAAGGACTCTCTCATTAACTGAATGGGTGAGAACTACCAGCAACTGTTTGTATTAAAGCCCCTAAGCTGAAGAAAGAATATTCTGCTGAGCTGTGCTGGCTTGAAGAGGTCTGCCACAAGTATTTTTTTTTTGTCTCTGCATTAACACGATATGTGCAACAGTAAGTATTTGACCCCTTGTTCTTATGCTAATAGGTGGTTGGCTACAGCATGGTTATCACCATATGGCTCTGTGTTGTGACATCCAGCCAGTTGCCCATTTTCAGGATGGCTAGGGAGACTTGATAGTTCCCCAAAATTTTCTTGTAGTGTCAGCTCAAATTAATTGTTTGAATGGGTATTCACCTGTCAAAAGGCATATGGGCTAGAATGAGAGAGAGAGAGCGCGTAAAGGAGGCTTGAGAAGAACATTCCAGCTAGAGGTTTTAGAGATGGAATTAGGTAAATTTTTTGTCAATCTTTCCTTACAATGGCAGCTGAGCTTCACTATTCTTTTGGTTGATGGAATCTTGAGCAGAAGTCTGGAGAGAAACATCTTAACTAGTTGAGGTTAGTGTGGATAATGTAATTTTCAATGACACAATACTGGACACACATCTTAGAAGTCACACGTTCACTAAGGAGCATAACTCTTACTACAGATCAAATTTCATTTTTAATAGCAAAGTATTTAAATTACTAACATTTTTAGACTAGTAATTATTAATATGATAAAGTGATGCAATAATAAAAGGCAAACGTATTTTAATTGAGGGAGTCTTCATAGTTAATATGGTATTTAATCTTACTTAAATGGAATATTGTGATGATGAACTTGTCTTATTGTTTTACTGAAGTCAGGTTCAATTTCCTAGAAAAGCCTGAAAGAGCTATTTTAAATAGGAAATCAATATACATGCTTAAAAAATATTTAGAAGGTATTGATGTTGCTATCTTTGCTCTGTGTCTCATCTTTCCTTGTTGAGGGGAAGTCTCCCTTTGCCCACTGTAGTTATATATCTGAAATGAAGAACTTTTTGTTTTCTTACAATTGATTTTCTATCAGTATGATTTCTGTTTTTTATGCAAAAGAAAGTGTATTGTATTGCAATTAAAAAATATCTGTTTGAAGCTGTTGGTGCACTTTTATATCAGAAGGATCCTCCAAACCCCACATGCTAAAGTGGAGCCTGATTATAATTATTAAAATTAAAAAGATATAATGTATGACAACTTACAAATTTATTTCTTCAGTAGGTAAAATAAAAGTCTGGTTTTAATATTTGCCTCTAGATGGTGCTAGTGTTATTCCAGTGTCCAAAATCATAGTTGTAAGTAATGCTTCAAATGATGATAAAAACATTCTGCTTATAGTTTTTGAATACAGTGAGCCAGGTTTATTCAACATACCTTATGTTGATGGTTTGTATACAAGAAGGTCTCATGACTATAATTTCCATTGAGTGAACCACCCCAAAATCTATGTTCATATAACACTTAAAGTTTTGATTTAAACGAACAGGAGCCAGTATGTTACAATTAGGGCTAAAACTCAATGCTTAAGGAAATGTTGAATATAAGGATTGTGGCACATGTTGGATGTAATCTACCCACTAGCTGGAGCTCCCTCTTTCCAAGCCATTAGTCTATCATATAAAAATGCATAAAGCTTATTTTTATAATAGAATTGTGCAAAAAAATTTCACATATGTAAACCATGTTGTATGTGATGTGCCTGTTTCTGTACTATTATCTATGCAAAGCATTTATGCTTACCTGGTGTTTCCCTGATGCCCTCCTGGAAACAAGATGTTTTCTCTTAAGAGGTTATCCTGGTCAGCAAAACAAACCAGAATTTATTGTATTAAAATAACTTTGTGTATAGATTTCAGAGTAGCAGCCGTGTTAGTCTGTATCTGCAAAAAGAACAGGAGTACTTGTGGCACCTTAGAGACTAACAAATTTATTAGAGCATAAGCTTTCGTGGACTACAGCCCACTTGATGGACTATATATGCTATATGCATCCGAAGAAGTGGGCTGTAGTCCACAAAAGCTTATGCTCTAATAAATTTGTTAGTCTCTAAGGTGCCACAAGTACTCCTGTTCTT
>NC_048300.1:113150801-113180078 GCF_013100865.1 Trachemys scripta elegans
GGGCATTGCTGGCACATGATGGCATATCTCACATTGGTAGATGTGCAGGTGAACGAGCCCCTGGTGGCATGGCTGATGTGATTAGGTCCTATGATGATGTCACTTGAATAGATATGTGGACAGAGTTGGCATCGGGCTACTACTACATCTACTACAGGACAGGCCCAACAAAGAAAATAACAGAATGCCACTAGCCGTCACCTTCAGCCCCCAACTAAAACCTCTCCAGCACATCATCAAAGATCTACAACCTATCCTGAAAGATGATTCCTCACTCTCACAGATCTTGGGAGCCAGACCTGTCCTTGCTCACAGACAGTCCCCCAACCTGAAGCAAATACTCACCAGCAACCACACACCACAGAACAAAAACACTAACCTAAGAACCTATCTTTGCAACAAAGCCCGATGCCAACTCTGTCCACATATCTATTCAAGTGACATCATCATAAGCAGAAGTCCAGCAATAGAGTGGGAGCTACCCAGTTTATTGCACCCAATGCAGCATGTATGATTACCTGCCCTATGGGCTGGTGGTGTATGTATGCATTCGGTGCAAGGAGCTCAGAGACTGTGTATGGACTTTGGAGACTAGGGTGGCTGAGCTGGAGGAGCTAAGGGAGACAGAGAGGTACATAGATGAGACTTTCCAGGACACAGTAGAATGGTCCCACCCCCAGTCTGACAGCCTCTGTGCTGTTGAGGAGGATGAAAGCCTCAGGGAAGGAGAACATCCAAGTGGAGCAGAGGGAAACGATCCCATAGTTGGGACCCTCCTCCCAGATGACGATGTGGTATCCTCTTGTATTGAGGATACTTCTCCGGGGGAGGGAACTCCAGTTATTAGGCAGAGACAGGTATTAGTAATGGGCGATTCGATCATTAGAAACATAAATAGCTGGGTTTGCGATGATTGGGAAAACCGCATGGTGACTTGCTTGCCTGGTGCGAAGGTTGCAGATCTCTCAGGACATCTAGATAGGCTTACGTGTAGTGCTGGGGAGGAGCCGGTGGTCGTGGTACATGTAGGTACCAATGACATGGGGAAGGATAGGAGAGAGGTCCTGGAGGCCAAATTTAGGCTACTAGGCAAGATATTGAAGTCCAGGACCTCCATGGAAGCATTCTTTGAAATGCTTCTAGTTCCATGTGCAGGGCCAGTTAGACAGGCAGAACTGCAGGGTCTCAATGCGTGGATGAGACGATGGTGTAGGGAGGAGGGGTTTGGATTTATTAGGAACTGGGGAAGCTTTTGGGAGAGGGAGAGCCTATACAGGAAGAATGGGCTCCACCTAAACCAAAACGGAACCAAATTGCTGGCGCTTAAAATTAAAAACGTTGTAGAACAGTTTTTAAACTAAGGGCTGGGGGAAAGCCGACAGGTGCAGAGGAGCATGTGGTTCGGACATCTCTTAGGGGAAGATCTATAAATGGAGATTCCCTATGTCCTAATAAGGAGGAGAGGATTGAAAATGATAAAATACAGGGAGGATCTGATGAGAAACAGTCAAATGAAAAAAAGTCCCATTCAATTATGTCATGCAATAGGGGACAGCCAAAAACTGACAAGTTTTTAAAATGCTTATATACCAATGCTAGAAGTCTAAATAATAAGATGGGTGAATAGAGTGCCTAGGTATTAAATGAGGTTATTGATATATAGGCATCACAGAAACCTGGTGGAATGAGAATAATCAATGGGACCCAGTACTGCCAGAGTACAAAATATATCAGAAGGACAGAACAGATTGTGCTGGTGGGGGAGTGGCACTATATGTGAAAGAAAGCGTAGAATCAAATGAAGTAAAAATCTTAAATGAACTAAATTGTACTATAGAATCTCTATGGATAGTAATTCCATGCTTGAAAAATAAAATAAAGCAGAAGGGCTATGTTACAGACCACCTGCCCAGGATGTGTTAGTGACTCTGAAATGCTCAGGAAGATTAGAGAGGTTATTAAAATAAAAAAAACCTCAATAATAATAATAATAATAAATAATAATGGGGGATTTCAACTATCCCCATATTGACTGGGTATCTATCACCTCAGGAAGGGATGCTGAGATAAAGTTTATTGACACCTAAATGACTGCTTCTTGGAGCAGCTAGTCCTGGAACCCACAAGAGGAGAGGCAATTCTTGATTTAGTCCTAAGTGGAGCACAGGATCAGGTTCAAGAGGTGAATATAGCTGGACCGCTTGGTAATAGTGACCATAATATAATTAAATTTAACATCCCTGTGGCAGGGAAAACTCCACAGTGGCCCAACACTGTAACATTTAATTTCAGAAAGGGGAACTGCACAAAAACGAGGAGGTTAGTGAAACAGAAATTAAAAGGTACAGTACGAAAAGTAAAATCCCTGCAAGCTGTGTGGAAACTTTTTAAAGACACCATAATATAGGCTCAACTTACTCATAGACTTTAAGGTCAGAAGGGACCATTATGATCATCTAGTCTGACCTCCCGCATGATGCGGGCCACAAAAGCTGACCCACCCACTCCTCGAATAATTCTCTCCCTTGACTCAGCTGTTGAAGTCCCCAAATCGTGATTTAAAGACTTCAAATCGCAGAGAATCCTCCAGCAAGCGACCCCTGCCCCATGCTGCGGAGAAGGCGAAAAACCTCCAGGGCCTCTGCCAATCTATCCTGGAGGAAAATTCCTTCCCAACCCCAAATATGGCGATCAGCTGAACCCCGAGCATGCGGGTAAGATTCTCTAGCCAGACCCTCCTGAAAAAGTTCTCTGTAGTAACTTTTAATATCCCATCATTGACCATTGTTACTAATTACCAGCGATGGCACGTTATTGACCTATTGACTAAAATCACTTTATCCCATCAAACCATCCCCTCCACAAACTTATCAAGCTTGATCTTAAAGCCAGAGAGGTCTTTCGCCCCCACTGTTTCCCTCGGAAGGCTGTTCCAAAACTTCACCCCTCTGATGGTTAGAAACCTTCGTCTAATTTCAAGCCTAAACTTCCCAACGGCCAGTTTATATCCATTTGTTCTCATGTCCACATTAGTACCAAGCTGAAATAATTCCTTTCCCTCCCTGGTATTTATCCCTATGATATATTTAAAGAGAGCAATCATATTCCCCCTCAGCCTTCTTTTGGTTAAGGTAAATAAACCAAGCTCCTCGAGTCTCCTTTCATATGACAGATTTTCCATTCCTCGGATCATCCTAGTGGCCCTTCTCTGTACCGGTTCCAGTTTGATTTCATCCTTTTTAAACATGGGAGACCAGAACTGCACATAGTACTCCAAATGAGGTCTCACCAGTGCCTTGTATAACGGAACCAGCACCTCCTTATCCCTACTAGAAATACCTCGCCTAATGCATCCCAAGACTGCATTAGCTTTTTTCACGGCCACGTCACATTGCCAACTCATAGTCATCCTGCGATCAACCAGGACTCCGAGGTCCTTCTCCTCTTCCGTTACTTCCAACTGATGCATCCCCAGCTTATAACTAAAATTCTTACTAGTCATCCCTAAATGCATAACCTTACACTTTTCACTATTAAATTGCATCCTATTACTATTACTCCAGTTTACAAGGTCATCCAAATCTCCCTGCAGGATATCCCGATCCTTCTCCGAATTGGCAATACCTCCCAACTTTGTGTCATCCGCAGACTTTATCAGCCCACTCCTACATGTCGTTCCGAGGTCAGTAATAAATAGATTAAATAAAATTGGACCCAAAACCGAACCTTGAGGAACTCCACTGGTAACCTCCCTCCAACCTGACAGTTCACCTTTCAGTATGACCCGCTACAGTCTCCCCTTTAACCAGTTCTTTATCCACCTCTGGATTTTCATATCAATCCCCATCTTTTCCAATTTAACCAATAATTCCTCGTGCGGTACCGTATCAAACGCTTTACTGAAATCGAGGTATATTAGATCCACCACATTTTCTTTACCTAAAAAATCTGTTACTTTCTCAAAGAAGGAGATCAGGTTGGTTTGGCACGATCTACCTTTTGTAAAACCGTGTTGTAATTTGTCCCAATTGGCATTGACCTCAAGGTCCTTAACTACTTTCTCCTTCAAAAATTTTTCCAAGACCTTGCATATTACAGATATTAAACTAACAGGCCTGTAGTTACCCGGGTCACTTTTTTTTCCCCTTCTTGAAAATAGGAACCACATTAGCTATTCTCCAGTCAAACGGTACCACCCCCGAGTTTACAGATTCATTAAAAATTATCGCTAATGGGCTTGCAGTTTCTCGCGCCAGTTCCTTTAATATTCTCGGATGAAGATCATTCGGTCCGCCCAATTTAGTCCCGTTAAGCTGTTCGAGTTTGGCTTCTACCTCGGATACAGTAATGTCAACCCCCCCCTCCTTTATTCCCATCCGTCATGCTGCCACTATTCCTAAGCCCTTCATTAGCCTCATTAAAGACAGATGCAAAATATTCATTTTGATATTGTGCCATGCCTAGATTATCCTTAATCTCCACTCCATCCACAGTCTTAAGCGGTCCCACTTCTTCTTTCTTTGTTTTCTTCCTATTTATATGGCTATAAAACCTCTTACTATTGGTTTTAATTCCCCTTGCAAGGTCCAACTCTACACGGCTTTTGGCTTTTCTCACTCCATCACTACATGCTCTGATCTCAATAAGGTAGATTTCTTTGATCCCTCCCATCTTCCACTCCCTGTACGCTTTCTGTTTTTTCTTAATCACCCTTCTGAGATGCTCGCTCATCCAGCTCTGTCTAAATCTCTTGCCTACGAACCGTTTTCCCTTTCTCGGGATACAGGCCTCCGACAGCTCCTGCAACTTCAACTTGAAATAATCCCAGGCGCCTTCCGCCTTTAGATCCCTAAATATGTTAGTCCAATCCACTTCCCTAACTAGTCCCCTTAATTTATTAAAGTTAGCCCTTTTGAAATCGTAAACCTTAGTCTCCAATTTAATTCTGTTAATCTTTCCATTTAGTTTAAACTGAATTAGCTCATGATCACTCAAGTCAAGGTTGTCCCCTACAACCATTTCCTCAACGAGGTCCTCACTACTCACCAAAACCAAATCTAAAATGGCATTCCCCCTCGTTGGTTCAGCAACTATTTGATGGAATTCATCAGCTATCGCGTCTAGGAAAAGCTGAGCCCTATTATTGTTACTAGCATTTGTTCCCCAATCTATATCCGGGAAGTTAAAGTCTCCCATGATTACACAGTTCCTATTAGTATTTACTTCCCTAAAAACATTAGAGTTCTCTGTCCATATCCAGGCTAGATCCTGGCGGTCTATAGCACACCCCAAGCACTATCCCAGGGGAGGCTCTAGTAGTTCTTTTACCCAATGTGAGTATTGGCCAGACAGACTCCGTCTTATCCATTCCATCACTTATTATTTCTTTACAGTTTACCTCATTATTGACATACAATGCTACTCCCCCACCTTTACCTTTGTTCCGGTCTTTCCTAAACAGCACATACCCTTCCATACCTGTACTCCAGTCATGACTACCATTCCACCATGTTTCAGTTATTCCTACGATATCCGGTTTCATTTCTCGGACCAGGAGCTCCAATTCTTCCATTTTGTTACCTAGGCTTCTCGCATTGGTGTATAAACATCTTAATTTATGCCGTTTGGCCTCTCTCACATTCGTTATCCCATTTGATATGGACACCATACCGCCAGTATGACCTATTAGTCTAGTATCCATCCCCCCCCTCCTCCTTATGTCCAATTTCTTCCCCCCAGCTATATCCGTTCTTATCTCATCGTCCTCCCTCTCAATGTTCTAATCTGGTGTGGAGATTAACTGGACATCTCCCAACCGTCTCCCCCAAATTCCTAGTTTAAAGCTCTTTTGATGAGATGAGCCAGCCTCCCTCCCAGAAGTCTATTTCCTTCCCTACTTAAGTGAAGTTCGTCCCGTGAGAACAGTTTTCTGTCCCCGAAAGCCTCCCAGTGGCCATACATCCCAAAGCCCTCTTTATAGCACCACTCCCTTAGCCAACTATTTATCATCACAATCCTGTCACCCCTTTGCTGCCCTTCTCTAGGAACAGGCAGAATCCCACTGGAGATGATCTGAGCCTCGATTTCCTTAAGCGTCTTCCCCAGCCTGGCATAATCTCCCTTGATTCTCTCCAGCGAGAACCTAGCCATGTCATTCATTCCTACATGAAGGATGATCAAGGGGTTCTTACCTGCTCCTTTTAGGATCCTTTTCAGCCGCAGGTCCACATCCCGTATCTTAGTGCCCGATAGACAGCACACCCTTCTGTTCTCTGGGTCTGCCCTGGTCACAGGCCTGTCTAACCTCAGTAAGGAGTCCCCAGTCACGTAAACCTGCCTTTGCCTGGTGACAGTGCGATCTACTAATCTATCCCCTGATCCCTCTAGTTGCAACCCCTGTCCATTCCTATTTACCTTTATAATCCCTTTCATGCCATCCTGTATCTTCCCAGGGCCCAGATTTGGTGCTGTCTCCATCAACTCCTCCCCTCTTTCAATGGGACTAGCCACTCTTCTCTTCTTCCTCACCCTCCCACCTTCAGTTACCACCTGCTGCACCCCTTACTCGTTTTCCAAACACCCAAACCTGTTCCTGAAGCTCTCTTTCTCCTTCACTGGCCCTCCTTTTCCTTGGCCTGCTTCTCTCGGTCACATGCTTCCACTGCCCTTGTTCTCCCCCCGGCATTCCCCCCTCCCAGGACTTTGCCCGTGCTTCCACCTGTACCCCTGAGCATTCCCCTTCAGCCTCTCCTTGCCTTTGCTCCATCAGCTGCCCGACCCCCCCCCTACTAAACTCTACCAGGGTATCTACCTGCATCTCCAAACCTTGGACCTTTTCTTCCAGCAGCTCTATTAGGGGGCACTTCATGCAGACATACCTCTGTTCAGGCACCCCCGCTAGTACCATGTACATACCGCAGCTGCCACATGCAATCATCGGCATTGTGTCCCCTGCTGCTTGGCTCATGGCTGCTGTTGTCTGTTATCTCTGCACCTGGGGTAACACAGCACACTGGGCACCACACCGTCCTGCCTCTCCTTCCACCTCCCCCTGTAAACTCCCACTCAAACTCCCCTGTTCGCCAGCTCCTGTGCCGCTACTCGCCTCTATACTTACTATGTTTTTAAATTGGGTTATACATTTAAGAGAACCAAAAAAGAGCCACCGTGGTTAAACGCCAAAGTAAAAGAAGCAGTGAGAGGAAGAAGTGGAAGCTAAATCCTAATGAGGAAAATAGAAAAGAGCATAAAATCTGGTAAATGAAGTGTAAAAATATAATTAGAAAGACCAAAAAAGAATTTGAAGAACAGCTAGTCAAAGACTCCAAAAGTAATAGCAACAAATTTTTTAAATACATCAGAAGCAGAAAGCCTGCTAAACAACCAGTTGGGCCACTGGATGATCGAGATGCTAAAGGAGCACTCAAAGACGATAAGGCCGTTGCGGATAAACTAAATGAATTCTTTGCATCAGTCTTCATTGTTGAAGGTGTGAGGAAGATTCCCAAACCTGAGCCATTCTTTTTGGGTGACAGATCTGAGAAACTGTCCCAAATTGAGGTGTCATTAGAGGAGGTTTTGGAACAAATTGATAAGCTAAACAGTAAGGGTTTACTTACAGCTCAGTGGTTTGGGCATTGGCCTGCTAAACCCAGGGTTGTGAGTTCAATCCTTGAGGGGGCCACTTAGGGATCTGGGGCAAAATCAGTACTTGGTCCTGCTAGTGAAGGCAGGGGGCTGGACTCAATGACCTTTCAAGGTCCCTTCCAGTTCTAGGAGATAGGATATCTCCATTATTATTATTATTAAATAAGTCTCCAGGACCTGATGGTATTCACCCAAGAGTTCTGAAGGAACTCAAATGTGAAATTGCAGGACTGCTAACTGTCATCTGTAACCTATCATTTAAATCAGATTTTGTACCAAATGACTGGAGGATAGCTAATGTGACGCCAATTTTTAAAAAGGGCCCCAGAGGTGACCTTGGCAACTACAGGCCAGTAAGCTTCACTTCAGTACTGGGTAAATTGGTTGAAACTATCGTATAGAACAAAATTGTCAGACACATAGATTAACATAATTTGTTGGGAAATAGTCAACATAGTTTTTGTAAAGGGAAATCATGCCTCACCAATCTACTAGAATTCTTCAAGGGAATCAATAAGCATGCGGACAAAGGAGATTCAGTGGATATAGTGTATTTTGATTTTCAGAAAGCCTTTGACAAGGTCCCTCACCAAAGGCTCTTAAGCAAAATAAGAGGGAAGGTTCTCGCATGGATTGGTAACTGGTTAAAAGATGGGAAACAAAGGGTAGGAATAAATGGTCAGTTTTCAGAATGGAGAGAGGTAAATAGTGGTGTCCCCCAGGGGTCTGTAATGGACCCAGTCCTATTTAACATATTCATAAACGATCTGGAAAAAGGGGTAAAAGTGAGGTGGCAAAATTTGCAGATGATACAAAACTACTCAAGATAGTTCAGTCTTAGGCAGACTGCGAAGAGCTACAAAAGGATCTCACAAAACTGGGTGACAGGGCAACAAAATGGCAGATATTGAATGTTGATAAATGCAAAGTAATGCACATTGGAAAACAGAATCCTAACTATACATATACAATGATGGGGTCTAAATTAGCTGTTACCACTCAAGAAAGAGATCTTGGAGTCACTGTGGATAGTTCTCTGAAATCATCCACTCAATGTGCTGTGGCAGTGAAAAAACCAAACAGAATGTTGGGAATCATCAAGAAAGGGATAGAAAAAGACAGAAAATATCATATTGCCTCTATATAAATCCATGGTACACCCACACCTTAAATACTGTGTGCAGATGTGGAAAAAAAGATATATTGGAATTGGAAAAGGTTCAGAAAAGTGCAACAAAAATGATTAGGGGTATAGAACAGCTTCCTTATGAGGAGAGATTAATAAGACTGGGACTTTTCAGCTTGGAAAAGAGGCGATTAAGGGGGGATATAATAAAGCTCTATAAAATCATGAGTGGTATAGAGAAAGTAAATAAGGAAGTGGTGTTTACTCCTCATAATACAAGAACAAGGGGCCACCAAATGAAATTAATAGGTAGCAGGTTTAAAACAAACACAAGAAAGTATTTTTTCATGCAGTGCACTGTCAACCTCTGGAACTCCTTGCCAGAGAGTGTTGTGAAGGCCAATACTATAATGGGGTTCAAAAGGGAGCTAGATAGATTCATGGAAGATAGATGCATCAATGGCTATTAGCCAGGATGGGCAGGAATGGTGTCCCTAGCTTCTGTTTGCCAGAAGCTGGGATTGGGTGACAGGGCATGGATCACTTGATGATAACCTGTCTGTTCATTCCCTTTGGGGCACCTGCCATTGGCCACTGTCAGAGGACAGGATACTGGGCTTGATAGACCTTTGGTCTGACCCAGTATGGCCGTTCTTATGTTCTTATGCCACTTCCTTCTCCCTCCACTGTACCCCACCCACAGTTGCTATCGTTGGTCAGAGAAGACCAGAGTTGATTTAAAGCCTGCAGCTGGCCTGGCTCGCAGGGCTATTTAATTGCGGGGTAGACATTTGGGCTTGGGCTGGAGCCCAGGTTCTGGGACCCTCCCACTGTGTGGAAACTAATTTCTTGAAATTTAGAATTAGAGTTCTAATTTGCTCAGCTGAGGATGATTGCTGTGATTGTGCAGGTAGGTACTAATCACAGGCATTCAAAACTGTTTGGCATTAGACAGGAGGCAGTGCCGGCTGTAAACCATGTACTATCTCAGGGGATCTATGTTATAGTTTTAGGGAATCAAGTCCTACAATATTTTAGGTAGTCTGCCTGTGTGTTTTATTGTGGTGAACTTCTCCAGGGTTGGAATATTGTGCTTCAGTCCTAATTACCCAAATTCTTCACCAGTCAGTGAGTGGGCCCCAACATTTGATTTGTGTGTTTTATGTTAGGTTCATTTAAATTGAACTGATACTGGGCTGGGAATGTCCCTTCTCCTTGCAATTTACTGCAGTTTTTATATGGTAATTTTTTGAGGAAAGCCATTTGGGATCTGAACACCAGTTAGAACAGCTCTGGATCATAATGGTGGAGACACTTTTTCAAAGATGGTTACTAGATAATATCGGGAGTGGTGGGATAAGACATAGTACCGCTTTCCTACTTAATCAGTTTCTTCATCAGACACTGATTGACCTCAACTATCCTTTCTCGCTTTCTTTTTTTTTTTTTCTTATCTGAACATCTTCAGGGTCAGGAATATGCTGGCTCCACTCTAATTAGCCAAATTTAAAGCAGGGGTTTGTTTAAACACCTAACTCCTGAAATTTACAACTGGATCCCTGGTTTGTTCATCTGAGGACTGTCGCAGTATGCTGAGCAGAAAGGTGACACATTCAATCCTTGAGGGTAAGAGCATGGGTAGGACAGGAGCAGGGCCAGCTCCAGGCACCAGCGCAGCAAGCAGGTGCCTGGGGTGGCCAATGAAGAGGGGCGGCATGTCCGGCTCTTTGGTGGCAAGTCCCTCTTGGAGGGAAGGACCTGCTGCTGAAGAATGAAGCGGTGGCGGTACAGCTGCTGCCGAAGTGCCGCCGATCGCGGGTTTTTTTGTTTGTTTGTTTGTTTGTTTGCCGCTGGGGTGGCAAAAATGTTGGTGACGACTCTGGACAGGAGGCAGTGTTGGCTGCACGCTGCTCATTTACCTCCAGCCCTGCATCTCTCCAGGAATCTTCACTAAGTCATTTTTAGAATAATAGAGAAATTATATTTTGAAAGTGGGCCTTGACATTCTGCTCTTAGAGAGAGTGTGTGTATTTATTTAGATTTTTTTAAAGTAGTGCTTATTCAGAACATCTCGTCTTATTGGTGTTTACCTGAATATTATGTAGTAATTTTAAGAGGAAACCCAGTTTCTGAGACTGTGGAATATGAATCTTGGTTTAATCGCCTATGGATCAAAGCTGTTAAACTGAGCAGGGAGGACATAATCTGCAGAATGGAATCTGTATAGGGGATTAGAGAGGAGGCAGTGCTGGCTGTAGGCCATGCAACCTCTGAGAATCTACCCCAGGATATTTGTAAGGAGCTTGGCTATTACATTCTGTAAAGGTGATCTACAACTGGAAAAATCCTATTTTATACCTAATAAGCCCAGTTTTAAGCAGGAATTGACAAGGATCCTGGACTCTGATCCCTGCTTTGTTCATCTGAGGAGCCTAACAATTGAGTGTGTGGGGAGGTGAGTTCCTGAGGGATGGAATCTAACGGGGTGAGCAAAACAGGAGGCGGTGCTGGCTGCATCACTCAGATACCTCCAGCCCCACACCCTGCCAGAGAAATTACACCATGACTTTACCAACAATAGAGGAATTGTGTTTTGAAGGAGGGCCCCAAAATTCTATGCTCTCTGTGTAAATGACATTTACAAAAAAAAAAAAAAAAAAAAAAAAAAAAAATTGAGCTGACTTGATGTTGGGAGTACGCCTTGTCACTGTTGTTTATTTAAATATAAGTCAGCATGTTTGTTCAGAAACGTATTTCCCTGACACTTGTAATCTGAACCCTAGTATGAACCTGTGTGTTAATATCCTGCATCCTCCCTAATTACCCCTATTCTTCCCAGTCACAGACGGATCCCTGCTTTCTGCTCTGTTTCAACTACAATGACTCTGAGGGCTGGGAATGTCTCCTCCTATTGCTAAGCACCCCTATGTTAAGAGGTAATTTTATGAGAAAGCCCAGTTCCTGAAATTTGAACCCTGATTTTCATCAGGCAAGGCTGAAACTGTAGGTTCAGCACTGAGGTGACACTCTCAAAGATAGATTGTATCAGGAGGAGTGGGACAAAAGGTATAGTAATGCCTTTCTATTTACCAACTTTCTTCATCAGTCTTCTAGAGGGCCTGTGACATGGTGAGTAGAGCACCCTCTAGAATGGCACCACCTCCTGGCATTCTGGGGAATAGCTCGCAAGGTCAACACCCTTCCTGTGGTTTTATGCTGTCTCTCTGCCAGTCTATCTGGTTTGCGGTCTGCCTCACTCCATGAACTGCTGCCTCCTCTTTGTGTCTTTGCCCTCCAGCCAGGTCACTGTACGTGTTTTCCCCTTCCGGGGTACCAAAATCTTTTCACCAATCCTAGGCAGTCTTCCCATTCACTGGCTCAGTGCCACTTCCTCAGTGGCTACCCAGGGCAGCCCTCTACTCTGGGCTCCAGCTCAGGGACCCTCTAGCCAGCCATCAAGTCTGTTCTCTTTTAGACCTTACTACCTTTCCTTGAGCCCTCTCCTACAATTTAGCACGGTGGTTCTCAAAGCTGGTCCGCTGCTTGTTCAGGGAAAGCCCCTGGTGGGCCAGGCTGGTTTGTTTACCTGACACGTCTCCAGGTTCAGCCGATCGCAGCTCCCACTGGCCACGGTTTGCCGCTCCAGGCCAATGGGGAAGGCGGGAAGCGGTAGCCAGCACATCCCTCGGCCCGCGCCACTGAACAAGTGGCGGACCAGCTTTGAGAACCACTGATCTCCACCTCTCTGGGGTTTGCCAGCCTCCTAACTTGCCTTGCCCAGGAAGTAACTGTGGACTACCTGTCCCTATAGCCTCCAAACACTCCTCCCTTCTCCCAGGGGGTGACAGCAGCCCCCTTTGCTTCCAATTTCCTGGTCTTTATAGTCTTAGCCTAGCTTGTTCCTCCTCAGTTGGGCTCCCTCACTCAACCAGATGGGCTTGTTGGATTAATTAGACCTCTTCTCACTCGGCATTAACCCTTTCTGGGCAAGTATGGGTAATCCCCTCATCACAGGGCCCCAACTGTTGTTTGTGTGTGGTGTTTCTTCTGGCTTAACCAGGAGGTCTTCAGTGACCTGAAACTCAAGAAGGGATCATACAAAATGTGGAAACAGTGATTGCACGATTAACATAGTGAACATCAGTATAAATGGGGTAGAATCTGAGGCTAAAATAGGGAAAGAACAAGTTAGGAATTACTTAGACAAGTTAGCTGTCCTCAAGTTAGCACGGCCTGATGAAAGAGTTATAGAATAGTTAAGGAACTGGCTGAAGAGATCTAAGCCATTAGGAATTATCTTTGAGAACTCAACAGCGGGTCCTGTGGTACCTTTAAGACTAACAGAAGTATTGGGAGCATAAGCTTTCGTGGGTAAGAACCTCACTTCAGATGCAAGTAATGGAAATTCCAGAGGCAGGTATAAATCAGTATTGACATAATGAGGTTAGCTCAATTAGGGAGGGTGAGGTGCTCTGCTAGCAGTTGAGGTGTGAACACCAAGGGAGGAGAAACTGCTTCTGTAGTTGGATAGCCATTCACAGTCTTTATTTAATCCTGATCTGATGGATTTTGACTGCCTAGGGAGGAGTACTTCAAAGAAAGATTGGAGGAGGGGTGTTATAGTGGATCAGAAACTAAATATGAGTCAACAACGTAATACAGTTGCAAAACCCCCCCAAAAATTCTGGGAAGCATTAGCAGCAGTGTTGTAAGCAAGACATGAGAAATAATTCTTCCACTCTTCCAAGGCCTCAACTGCATAAATGTGTCCAGTTCTGGCGCCACACTTCGGGAAAGGTGTGGACAAATTGTAGTAAGTCCAGAGGAGAGCAACAAAAATGATTAAAGGGGTTAGAAAACATGACCTCTGAGGAAAGATTAGACTGAACAAACCTAGTTTTTCCAGAGAAGAGAAGACTGAAGGGGAGACATAAGTCTTCAAGAACATAAAAGGTTGTTATAAAAAGGAGGGTGATAAGGAGAACAAATTATCCATTGAAAACAGGACAAGAAGTAATAGGCTTAAATTGCAGCAAGGGAGACTTAAGTTTGACACTAGGAAAAACTTCCTAACTGTAAGGATAGTTAAGAACTGGAACAAATTGCCTAGGGAAGTTGTAGAATCTCTATCATTGTCTAACCTGCTCTTAAAAACCTCCAAACACCTGTTGGGGATGGTCTAGATAATATTTAGTCCTGCCTCAGTTCAGGGGACTGGAGTAGATGACTTATCCAGGTCCCTTCTAGTCCTACATGTCTGAGTCTGTGAGTCTTATTTTGCGAATGGGTGGGAATGTCCTGCCTCATTCATATTTATCCCATCTTAAACTTAACAAGAAAACAGCCTTAATTTTGGATTCTCATCCCTGGTTTGAGTTATCATGAGCTGCTTCCTCTTAGTGTATGTGAAGCGTGCCTCAGGTGGCACGTGACCAGGATTCATCAATGAATTTGGCCCGCTAGTTGGATCATTAGCTTCCCCGGCCTGGGCTGATTCAGTTTAAATTAAATGGAAGGATAATCAAAAACAGGTTGTCCACTATAACTTTTTTTTTTTTTTTTTTTTTATTCCAAAAGGGCAGACTTTGGGAAATCAAGGGACGTAGTTAAAGAAATCTTCAGGACTGAAGAACCCAAGCCTTTAATTGAGGTGAAGAAATTCCATCTGAAATTTGCATCCCAAGCAAGGTCAAAAAAACTTGTAGGGAAAGACTCCAGCCCCAGATGGAGGAATAACCTCTTAAAAAGGTTATTAGGAGCCAGCAGAGAGCCTATAGGGAATGAAAAAAGGATCAGGAAAGAAAGCTACATTTTGGAGGTTAGAAAGTGCAGGGATAAAGTGAAAATTAGCTCTTGCCAAGGAAATGAAAATAATGAGGTTTTTTTAGTTATATAAATAAAAAGAGAATATGGAAAGAGGAGGTTGGGCCACTATACAGTGTGAATGGGGAAGAGATTAAAGATAATTTAGGTATGGCCCACAAGCTAAATAAATACTTTGCCTTGTTTTTTTTTTTTTTAAAAGGATGATAGTATGAAGGCAGTATAGCTGCTGAAAATGAGAGTCTAGAAATAGAAATTACCACAGCTGAGGTGGAAGAAAAATTTAATGAGCACAACTAGAGGGTCACGGGGGAACCAGATAACTTCCATCCCAGAATACTGGAAGAACTGGCACATGAGATTGCTAGTATGATAACAAGGATTTTTAATATTGTCTATTTTGGGGTAGTACTCTATGACTAGAGACCAGCTAACATCGTACCTATATTTAAGAAAGGGGTCAGGGGAGATGATCCAGGCAATTACAGACCTGCTAGTCTGACCTCAGTGGTATGCAAAGCTTTATAACAAATTGGGAAGGAAAAGAATAATTTATATTTATGGAGGTAAATGGTGAAGGGGATGTAATGCAGGATGAGTTTACCAAAGGCTGATCATGCCAAACTAACCTGATTTCCTCTTTTGAGAAAATAACTGATTTTATTTTTGTTTAGATAAGAGAAGTGCAGTAGATCTAATATACGTGGACTTCAGTAAAGCAATTGACATGGTAACACATGACAAATTAGGGAAGATGGGGGATCAGTACTAGCATTGTAAGGTGGATAAAGAATTGGCTAACAGGGGGCTGGCTGAATGCTCCAGGCAAGCAGTACTGCCTAATGGGTGTAACTCCTAATTGTGAGAGTCCAGTGGTCGATTTACCTGGCAATTATAGTTTGGGGTAGCGTTTCCTACCTGCAAGAGTAGAGGGGTATAGAGGAACACAGGCCCACCCTACTCCACCACATTCCAGCCCAGGGCCCTTCGAAACAGTGGCCTTGCACAGGGCTCAGGGTATGATATCCCTAAGCATGCTCCACGGGGCACTTCCTACCCTTGTTCCAGTCCCTCCAATGTTGTCACAGGTTGGACTTGGGGGTCCCCTCTGTGTTCCCCTCCAGGGCCGTCCTTACCCATACGCAAATTTCCTGGTGCCCCGTGCAGCTGTGTGCTGCTCCAGCCCCTGCTCCGGCTCTTCCCCAGGGTCCCTGCCCCTGCTCCGCCCCCGCCCCACTCCTTCCCTGCCCAGCCTCACGCCTCCCCTGAGTTCTGCCGCAGGGCCGGGACTGCACTCACTGGCGGCGAAAGTGCAGCTCTCCCCCCACAGAGTCTGGGGCTCCACACACCCCTCCCCGTGGCGGGGAGGGGGCTGCGTAGGGCCCCAAAATAGCTAGGGATGGCTCTGTTCCCCTCTGATCCATCTCCGGAGTCTCTTCCACTGGCCACAGCGAGTCATCAGTCTCAACTCCCATGGTCAACAGGCTTCCAGCAGCTTGGCTATGAGGCTCAGTCCTCGGGCAGCTTCCCAGCAGGAGGCTGCTGCACTCAACTGCTCTTCTCCTTGCTCAGCCCAGACCAAGCTGAGTCACTCCCTTTTCAATACTCCCTCAGCAGAGGAGAGGGGGTGTGGGCTTTTGGGAGCCAAGCAGCTCTTTAACCCTCACCTCACCAGTGCGGGGTTGGCACACCCCATCATAGGGGGAAGGAAACAGGTTGTGCTGAAAGATGAATTAGCAGCCTAGAGGGAGGTTACTAGTGCAATTCCTCAAGAATCAGTCCTGGGAACCAATCTTTTGTATTCAATATTTTTATTAATGATGTTGGCACAAAAAGTAGGAGTGTGCTAATGATATTTGCTCATGATACGGAGGTGGGAGGCACTGCAATGTACTAACAGTCCTGCTCTCAGAGGGCTCATTTTTACACTGCGTGGTAATGCTCTAAGGCCTATATCAGACTTTCTGCCTCATCAGTAACACAAGAGGTTTAGGAAAATTTCCAGTATAACTACAAGTCAAGTTACAAATGGGAAATAGTTCTCACTTCAGCCTCATTTCATTTGCTGCTTTGAACCCTACAGGTTAGTCGGACAAACAGGATAAGATTGGAAAAATGACAGAACATAGACTTCAGAGCAAGTTTCTGTCACCCAGGAAAAATCCCATCTCACTCCTGCAAAACTAAACTCCCGGCAGTGGGATGCCAGTGGGATGTCACTCTCTTCAACCCATGAAGTCCTCACATGAAGCCTATTTTTATAACATAATACCCTGTTACTAAAGACCACATGTTACACAATGGTTTAGAGACGGGAGATCTTGCTGAAGTTAGCCTAAAACTGGTTATTTTAAAATGGATCTCCTCTGCAGTAGATTTTTCTGGGGAAGAACTTTCATTTTTTTCAGAAAACTCTGAAGAAAAGCTGACTTTATTAAACCCAAACAGGTTGTATGTTCTATAATTAGATTTCACCAACCGAGTAGCAAGTGTGAACTCTTCAAGCACTATAACTACCTTAAAACGGAGTCACAGACCATCCACTGGGGTACTTAGGTCTAACTTGCTTCTCAGGCAAGCTTGACTTTGTGTTAGATGACCACTTACACCAAAGATCAAAACAGTATTCAGATTACTTCCAGTCTCAAAGGACCAGTCACTTACCCCAGTTCAATAGTACCCTAGATCTCTCACCAAAGACAACATCTCTAGCCAGTTCCATAATAAATAAACAAATTTATTACATAATTATATTATTTGATTATTTAATTAATTAAGTAATATAGTCTAGTGCTTTCCAGGGACCCAGAGTATCAGTTCCCTACTTCTTGTGTAGTTTGTGACCAGTACAATATAAGTGTACCCACTTTGCATGGCTGTAAATTACTGCACTAGATTTAGGACATTGATAAATGGGGCCACGTGGTCATTAAACTCGGGAACTAAATCAGAGTGAGTTTAACAAGGGATTCCAACTCTAGCCTCAGCACTGAAGTCGCATTTGCAGAGGTGGAACATGTCCAGAGGGGCGGGAAAGGAGGTGATATTGGCCGCGCACCTATTCATATTTCTAGTTCCAAGCTCAGCCAGCTATGAACACAGTGGCATTGGTATGAACTTTGGAAAAAGCGCCAGTGAAACCTGGGTCCCCACCTGCTCGGGGGCGGGTGGGTGTGTGGATGAAAGAAATGTACTTTTTGAGGGACAGAAGTAACAGAATATTTTCACTGTGACTAATATGGGGGTGTTCTTTAATCATTATTAATAGTATATCTAGATCTGTTACTGGCAGGGTATTACTGTACCATATATTTGAATGGATATTTCACCCTATGGGTCTGACTGAGTAGCAAAGCCTATCTAGTGGAAGGCCTTTCTCATAGTTACTTAACCACTTATGTATAAGGGTTGTTAAGAGAAAATGCTAAAATGCACATGGGGTCCAGCTTGATGCAAGCTATCATGAGTATATCTACGCGAGCTGGGAACCTCACCTCCAGCTCCACATGTAGATGTAGTCTAAGAGTAGAAGAATCACAAGATTCCATACTGAGATGGGTAAGGGCAAAGGCCCAAGACATGAGGAGATGCACTCACAGACTAGATAGGGGTCAGATGCAGCTAGCCCTGTAACCATGAAATTAACCCATTATGACATGTGAGGAAACCCAGAACCCCGATTTTAGGCTAAGCCTTCTCATGTTCAACTCAGGACTCCATTAGACATGGCAATAAGCACAGCATGTGAGAACACTCAAGCCCTCAGGAACCTTTTGTTACTCTTCTACCAGAATATTAGAACCAAGTCAGACCTTTTGCTGCCTCAATAAAACCGAGGGCTGGTAAGACAGTTGCTGGTATAACAACTCAAGTAATGAAAAGAAAATCCCTCTTCTCTCAGCATGAATTACACTTGCTGTTTCTGGGCCAGCAGGCCTGTCAGACAAAGCAACAAGGATCTGGACGAATAACAGAAACCAGAAAGACTTAACTGCAAATTTCAATCTTAGTGGTTAGTGCTAATCTGCACTCAAACAAGGTTGGCTGTATCCCAACACAGTGCCCAGAGCCAGCCCACTCAACGAGTTGTAGTGATGCCTTGCACTATAACGTGAGAGATCAAGCTAGGTTCACGTTTCCTCTGTGCTCTGCAGTTCTCTGGCTAGAAGGAGTGGGAAGGGCTACGAAAGTCACATGGTCAGCTTCAGCTAGTGGTAATGTATGAGTGGGAATAAATAGGTCCCATAGTCTCTTGCCCCTGCCCTCTGTGCCTCTCTGGTGCTTGGGGTTTATCACCTCACCCAGTGCTCCCTCAATAAAAAACTGAAAATTAGTGGGGAGTATAACCTGTCGTAAGGGATACCCTACCAGCTACAAAATACCAGGGATGAAACTGTACTAATAAAAGCACACTATTCTTACCTCCACCAGGTGTAGATACAGCCCGAAAATGATTTTCATCACTTCGTACATTCAGACAGAGGTTTAAACTTTCAAATCTTCACACACACTTATCACAACAGACGCAGCTGTTCCCAAGCTGCCTTTCTGATATCACTCAGTTCCACTTCTGAAGTCATCGCATGATGCAAGTTGTGATAAAAATGTACATTTTGTTGCTAGCATCACACAAATGCTTACAAAAGTGCCACCATCCTAAAATTAACTTTTAAACTGATTATGTTAACATTTGATTCTTGCACAAGACATTTTTTGGGGGGGGGGGAAGCATTTTTATAAACAATTTTTTGCCTAACCCCCTGGCTGTGCTGTATTTACTTACCTTTAATGTACATAAGTATCTTGCACTGTCAACAATTCTGTTTACATTCAATAAAATGATTAGTAAGTAAATACAAAGTGAGTTTGAGCAAGAAGAATATTTTAAAAGAAATTCTCATTTCTCACTATTAAAAATCTCTCTCCTCTTTTAAAATATATTTTAAAATTGTCAGTTATTTTTAGAGTCCAAGCTAATTTATTTATTGCTTATATTTTCTTTCTGTAGAGTTCTCAGTTCATATGTAAGAACTGAACCCTGCTGATCAGTTGGTATTGTTGGATCTGAGGGTTTCTGTATTTGGATTGTTTTAGGATCCCATGCTGCCTGGGAGCTGGCATGGAGAGGTTTGGTGTACTAGCAAAGGATGCACGCCCCTTACACAGTTCCCAAAATGCAAACCCCGCCTATGTGTAGCAAAACTGCACTGCTTCCTCTGCCATGGATTTAAGGGTAGGAATTTAGTGTCACAATTTGAACTATCCATTTTGTCACAATTCATTGTTTTTTAATAAAAAATAATGGATAAATAACTTAAATATTGGAGCTAAGCCTTGCTTTGATGATCCCACACATAGATTTAATATTGAACTGATATATGCTTGAAACAAATTTGGCTGCATCTTTGCACACACTGCACCCTGAGCCAGTCCATTCTACTAGTTGCAGTCATGCATGTACCTGAAAAACTCAGTCTTTGTCGTCACTGCCCCAAAAAAATGTGGTGGGTTTTTTTACTGCAGGGTAATTAAGGCATGTTAGCTATCCTGCTGGGAGATCCTAGTGTAGACAAGGCACTTTAGTTCTACTGCAAGGTAAACTGGGTGAGGTCAACCATGAATTGGGTATAATGGTCACCTTGCCTAGGTACCTCATAGTACAAATTACAGCTGCCTTGTCTCCACTAGGATTTTACAACAAGATAATTAACACACATGAATTATCTTGCTATAAAACTTTTTTGGCAGTGAAGACAAAGCATTAGATTCAGGTCTTTTGCATGCTGTGCTGGAAGGAGTGGGAAGGGCTATAGAAGCAGCACAATTGGCTAGTAATATAGTTCCTTGGTTACATGTGGAGGAAATTAATACACCTCCCAAACCCTCTGCATCCCCCTGACACATGGGATTTATCTCCTCGCACAATTCTCCCTCATTACAAAACTGAAGTGCAGTGGTCAGTCTAACCTTTCCGAATGAATACGCTGACTATAAAATCACAGGGATGAAATAGTACTAAGGAAAAACACAATATTCCTATCTCAGCTATATTTAGCCACTGCCAAGGAGAGGCTAGGACATCCAGCACTGTGTATGCAGTTGGTATCGTTCGATCCACAAATCTCCATGTGCTTTCATCCCAGAATAATCATAGCACCTAACTTTGACATATTGGTGGCAGCTTGTGTGGATTGTGACAGTGATTAATTCCCTGTAAGTGACAACAGTAGGAAAAACAAGTATTGTTGGTAGACAAAGCAAGGGAAAAATAGTCTTTGTTTTTCTTGCCTCTTTTCAGGACGAGAATAAGGAAAGACAGGAAAAAGTAACTGTAAACAGCTCAGGAAAGATTAGATAGAGAAGTTTTGTGGTGAAAGGTATCTGAAATCTAAAGAATTTACCAAGAGGCAGCTGGTTGGCTGTCAGTACTTGGATGATTGGAAAAGAGATGGTATTCAGAGCCAATCACAGACTTGAGAGGAGAACCTAGTTCATCAGCAAATCCTGTAAGCATTATGGGAGATAGAAGCTTGAATGGACCAGGAGGACTGGGAAATTCTAAGGAAAAGAACAGGATTCAAGACAGCAGTGCTGATGAGTATGCCTGGAATGTACACACTGACTGGAGGGGTAACCAGACCCCATCCAGACCAAGATTTCTGATCTAGCAGAGGCTGGAGTGAGAGAGAAACTGGAGTTGGAGAAACAGCGGGTAGCTGACTGAGAAAGGGACAGAGCTGATTGAGAAAAAGAACAATATGATATAGAGTTGGAACAACTACACAGTCAGCATCATACCAATTCATTAAATGGAAACAGGCACTGTGCATCTAACTCCTCAAGCAACATATATTATAGCTTGTTATCTCAATATAAGGATGGAGTTGACATTGAGGTACATCTAAAAACTTTTGAGAGGAGGTGTAAATTAAACTGGAGATATGATGTGGTAGCTGTCTCCCTCACTGACTGGGAAGCCCTTAGATGTCCACAGGCTGATCAGGTCTAAAGAAGATACGTTCAATTTTAAACTTGCCTTTCTTTTCAAACTTGAGTTGACACCTGAAACACACAGAAGAACATTTCAAGGAGTTCAGAAAAAAAAGTGACATGAATTATTTTGAAGTTGCAGTCTAAATTAGGATATTCCATAAGTAAATTGGTCCTGATTGGGATGTGATAGCTTTTGAAGATGCCTGGGAGCTATTGGAACTGGAGCAGTTTCATGCCTTATGCCCATATGACTTAAAATCCTGATTAATAGACAAAAAGCCCAAAATATGAACACAGCCAGTAAACTGGCTGATGAATGCTTAGACAGTAGTCCTGGGGCCAATAGGAAGCAGAAGAGGAATTGACCAGGCCCAACCAGAGGCACAAAGCCAGGGGAGAAGATGTACTTCAGCAGGAGGGAAACCATCCCTGATGGACCCTAGGGAGAATGGGGACAAGCAGTGTCACATCTGTAGCAAACCACGTCATCTCACCTGGAATTGCCCAGTCTGTCCAGTGAGAGCAAGTGTGGTCATGAAAAGGCAGCCTGTACCTCAGACTGACAGTCAGCTGTGTTACCCACCCTCTGGAGAAAGGGCATTACACAGCCAGCCCACCAGGGGCATACAGTGTACATGCTGCTGAGTTCACTCCTCAGGCACCAGTACGTGTAAATTATAGAACAGTCTTCCAAGAGAAAGGGTGCACTACTTTGGAACTATTTTAAAACAGGATGGACAAAATACTAGGAAATATTTTGCAAGGAACAAATTCTGCACATACTAGACGAATTATTAGGTCTTTTCCATTGCTGTTTTCAATTATTTGTTCATTCCTTTCCTTGTTTACACTATAAACAGGCACATGGACCAAAAGGTATTTTCAATTATATGCATTTCACCAGCTTATTCTTTGTAACTTTGACTTCAGTTCAGTCATTCTGGCTAAGTGCTGTTGCAAGTTGGTCAGTTACCACATTTTTAACAGAAATGCATTGACGTGTTTACAGCATTTTCCAGAACATCAAGGTCAATGGTAAATGAACAATCTGGGCATTTTTAATCATTCTTAATTGAACTGATTACTGACCTAGATGCAGAAACTAAAATTAGTGGTATTTACTTAAGCTTAACAACCTATGTTACACTTAGGTGAAATGATATGCTAGAGAGGAAGTATTCAAAACACTGGGTAGTCTTTAAACAAAAATACAATTAATTTTTTTGGAAAGCCTAGCTCAAAGAGCATGCAGACATATAATTTAGGGATGCAATGCAATTACCAGAAATAATTTAAAATGAGTGACTTAACTTGAGCATGTCTCTTTGAAGAATAAATAATAATGGTTTTAAATGCATAATTACTTTAATATTTGCTCCTTTCAGCAAGTAACAGACTGTTAGATTAAGTTCTAAGTCCTGAGCATCTGTCCACTCAGATTCTGTTTGTTCTTCAGGCTGTCATAGCTCCATTATTAAACCCCTTGAAGCGCTTTGATGTGTTCTTGTGCATAAAATGACTAGTGCAGACTTTCATGCAGGCTGATCTTTGTTACTCTAACTTTTTTCAACGTATGCAAAGTCTGAAAACAAGTTGTAATCATATTTAAAAAAAAAATCCCTGCTAACAAGAAACATTACATTTTAGAAAAATCTTCAAGTTCAAATAGTTTGATTTTAAAGCTTTAAATGTAATACTATTAATGTGTTTATGACATTCACAAAGGATTTAGCAAATAGAGTTTTGTTATGCTGTTTGAGAACATGTAGATTATTCTCTATACTGTAGCCATAATATCTTGGGCTGTGATCTTATCACTTCTCAGAAACTAACCAGTGAATCCCAAGGCCTTGCAGGAAGTGGTGTTCTGGATTGAGTTGATGGCAGAGTTTTAGGGTGCACTTTCCTGTGACATAGGTACCAAGACCATCTTGTGGATACTGAAGTCCTGATGACACATTGTATCCAATCATTGCCCCCTAGAACTGTACACAGAAGAGACCTCTGTAGATGGATGTTTCCTGGCATTCCTTTTTGTTTGTCAGCCACCTTTGTGGCACCATTCCCCTCTCCCTTCTTGAGACCCCATTGAGAGTGCTCTGCAGGGTCCTGTTCCCCTTGTGAGGAGTGTATGGTGACAGTTCACGTTTGTTGGAATACTTAAAAATGTTAATATAGTTTGAGTCTGGGTTAACTTTTCTACAGAGCCTCTCCAAGTTTTGAGAACCCCTTGTACTGTGGTTTCATGGGTATTTGCTGTGATGGAGCCTTACTGCCAAGGAGTTGAGGGACAGCAAAAATTGCAGGGGGCTCTAACTCAGGGCTTCCTTCTGGCTGGCCCTGGGCTTCCAGTGATCCCCTAGATTTGCATATATCTCAGGGGAATCCATGGAGTTTGCAGGTGGGCTCTTGAAGGTGAGGATGGAAAAGAGCCCTGCCCGCCCTCTTCCTATGGTATAATTCAGAGAAAATTCTGTTTTTCCCCTTGCCTGGACTCTCTGATGTGGGCCATAGGTATTAAAACCCCATAACACTCACTATATGAGCAAGAGATGCCAACCTCAGTGTGCTGGCCAAATTCCGATTAGAATGACTACATTCTATCTACCTAAAATTCTTCCTGAGGTTTCACTTGTATTTCATCCCACATAGGGGGGAGGGATAGCTTAGTGGTTTGAGCATTGGCCTGCTAAACCCAGCGTTGTGAGCTCAATCTTTGAGGGGGGTCATCTAGGGATCTGGGGCAAAATCAGTACTTGGTCCTGCTAGTGAAGGCAGCAGGCTGGACTCACTGACCTTTCAAGGTCCCTTCCAGTTCTAGGAGATAGGATAGCTCCATTTTTTTAAGAGCTGTTTTTCAGTACTGTGCAAAACCATATTGTACCTATCTACTGCTTTTAAAGCATTTTATGAGCCATCTGGATAAAAAGCACCATACAATACAGTATTAATATGATTCTCGAATGATAGATTTGAAGTCCAGAAGAAATCACAGTTATAATTTATTCTGACTTTATTTATTCTGATCTCAAAGACAAATGTATCGCTATAAATGGAAAAGCCTGAAACTATGTGCTACAGCTGCTTCTTTGTGAAATCCCGTTTTGTAGCTCATGCAGTTTGAGTTTCTCTTCACAGAACTTGACTAATGCTTATGTAAATACTCATTTTGATCTGTAGGTGGCAGTAACATTCTTCAATATTGCCATATAAAGTTTGGATCTCATTTTCCTCTGGTTGCAGCTTGAATCCTGATGTCGTTATTATACATTGGGCTGACTACATTAGATGTACTTTTAGCTAAGCAAGCAAAGGTGCATTCTGTACTTGTTTTTCAGAACTGGGAGTTTTCAGTGTGAAATCTACTCCCCCCTAGAAATCTCAGTCTGATATTGCTGATCTTTGTCCAGAGGTCACTAAAAGTTCTGAACCATGCAGTCAAAAAAAAAAAAAAAAAAAAAAGGCAGAATCACAGAATACCTTGTTATCCTGATTTTAATGTTGAGAGAATGCTATTACACAATGTTCCTAACTGCAGTGCCTTATAACTTGCCCGCAGTACGATTTTTAGGGATTCTCCAATGCCGCAATCCAATAAATTTGCTCCTCTGCTTTTCCTCTATCTGTGGATCATTCTACTGCATACTTTATTGTGGTATCATGGGGACTGGCCCAGACTATAACTGCTTGCAGTTTCACAAATGGGAGATTCTCTGGAAGCTCACTGTTATCATATTGTGGACAAATTTGAGGCTGTTGCTGAATTATTCATATTTTATAAAAGTCAGAAAAGGAGAAGAAGGTTGGCGTGGATGCTGTTAGCTCATAACCATTTATTATACAATAAAGCAATATTTTCTTTACAACAGACCTGTAAGGAAGGATTGTCTTCTAATTAAGCGACTGGGCTGGGGCTGTGGAGATCCTTGTTCAGTTCCTGGCTCTGCTACAGAGTACCTGTGTGACTGTAGGCAAATTGCTTAATCTCTCTGTGCCTTAATTCCCCACCTGTAAAATGGTCTGTCTTGTCTATTTAGACTGTAAGCTTTTCAGGCAGGGACTGTCTCTCTGTTTGTACAGTGCATGATACAATGAGGTGGCTGATGTTGGCTGCGGAGGTCTTTAGGTGCAATATAAATAAACATCAAGTTAGCACTTGTAGCATAGAAATATGTTGCAGGATTCTGTTGTTTAAATAAATGTTTCTGCTCTTTTATCCTTTAGTTAAGGTGGGAAGGTGGTTGAAATTAATATATCTTAATAAGTATTCTGACCTGACCCACTCTTATAAGGCTGGTCCCATAAAGCTTGTGCTTCAGGGTTTCAGTTCAAAAGAAAAGAACATATAAGAACTGCCGTACCGGGTCAGACCAAAGGTCCATCTAGCCCAGTACCCTGTCTACCGACAGTGGCCAATGCCAGGTGCCCCAGAGGGAGTGGACCAACAGGCAATGATCAAGTGATCTCTCTCCTGCCATCCATCTCCATCCTTTGACAAACAGAGGCTAGGGACACCATTCCTTACCCATCCTGGCTAATAGCCATTAATGGACTTAACCACCATGAATTTATCCAGTTCTCTTTTAAAGAAACTGAAAAATATGTTGTGGCTCTGACCTCTCAAGTGTCATCGTCTTAGCTGTTCAGATCAGTTTTCCAAATGACGATGTTGCTTGTCCTACTTTCTGACATCTTTTTCTGCATTTGCTGTCGAGGCAATGATCCAGCTAACTAAATATTTTTGTGAAGCAGAACACCTTGTTCATAAGTTTGAAGAGATGACAAATCCCAGTAAATATTCTCGATTGTGCAAAGCCCCATCATTATGATTTGAAAGTTCATGTGAGAGAAGGGATGAGGCAGAGACATTTGTTTATAAGCATTTGATCATCTTTTGGCTAGATTGTGCAACACACAATTACATTGGCGAGCACTGAAGTCACAGGGGCTATTCATGTGATTTAAGTGCTCACCAGTGCAAGCATTACACAACCTAGACCCTAATAAGTAACAGAGGGGAAATGAAGGGTGTGAGTGTGTCATGTTTTTTCTTATAGTTCATCTGAATAAACACAACTGCATTTACAGGCACAGCTAGACACAGATCTTCAAATGACATTTACTTTGCCTCATATGGCTTCAGTGGAGCTATGACAATTTACACCAGTGGAAGATCTGCTTTATTAAATGGGTCTAATACTGATCTCACACTGTCTTCAGACTGAAGTAAATTCATTTACTTTACTGGAGTTAGCCTTAGATGGAAGGGCACCACCTATTAGGGTGACCAGATGTCCCGATTTTATAGGGACAGCCCGATTTTTGGGTCTTTTTCTTATATAGGCTCCTATTACCCTCCACCCCTTGTCCTGTTTTTTCACATTTGCTGTCTGGTCATCCTACCACCTACGTCTACACTTTGCAGCTTTTAGTGACATGGCTATGCCGCTACAGCCGTGCTGCCAAAAGGCTCACAGCGTAGCTGCAGTTTGTTGGCTCTCCCACTGACAAAAAACGTCCACCCCCAACAAGCGGCGTTAGCGTTAAAGCGCTGTTCACGCTGGTGCTTGTCGTCAACAAAACTTTTGTCTGTGTGTGTGTGTGTGTGTTTTAACACCTCTGAAGGACAAAATTTTGTCTTTCATTTTTGCCAGTGTAGACATAGCCTTACTTGAGTTTACACAGTGTGAAATCAGAATTCGTTGTCAGGATGCTTTTTAACATGTGGGAGAATTAGTTTCTTACTCTAAAGGCATGTCACTGCTGCTGAACCATCTACTGCAGCCTCTCTTTCAGCTTTTATCAACATAATCCCCAGTTAAGCAAATGACAACAGATAATATTCTAATAGGCGCAAAGCAGTGCTGTTGTGCACTGAAGAATCACAAGCATTTTTTTCTGTAGAGGTCAAAGTACTTTAAGAAGATGATTTAGCATGTGTTACAAACATGAGTCATACCCTAATAGCCATAAGCCATATTAGGGTGTGAATTTGTATGCTACTGACACACTTCAAAGGTGGATGAAGGCATGAATGCTCCCAATACACCCCTCTTCATGCACACCCTATTGTAGAAAGAACAGGAGTACTTGTGACACCTTAGAGACTAACAAATTTATAAATTTGTTAGTCTCTAAGGTGTCACAAGTACTCCTGTTCTTTTTGCGGATACAGACTAACACGGCTGCTACTCTGAACCCTGTTGTAGCTGATTGCTACAGAAGCATACATGTAACTATATATTAAGCCAGAATCCTAAATGTGGACATTGTAGTAGACAGCATTATCTATCACAATGACCCCATGCTCATCTAGCCAATAACCACCAAGCAGTAGTCTCAGAGATAATGAACTCTTCCATGAAAATATTGAGTAAAATACCTACTATTATCTAACACAATTCTTTGGAGTGTTTTGGTAATGAATTTCTTATGGCTTTTGGTGCAGCTTCTATTGCACTTATAATATACAAAGAGCAAAAGACAGTCACTTATGCGTACAAGTTAATTTGAATGGTTTGAGAAGGGAAAGCCTTGGGACACCAGTGCAAAACTGACATTGGATTATATCTGCTAAATATGCTTTCATAGGCTCTGTCTACACTACCGGGGTAAGTTGACCGAAGTTATGCAACTCCAGCTATGTGACTAATGTAGCTGGAGTCGACATAGCTTAGGTCAACTTACTGCAGTGTGTACACCACACTGCGTCAATGGGAGACGCTCTTCCGTTGACTTGCCTGACTCTTCTCATTCTGGTGGAGTACCAGCATCAATGGGAGAGCAATCTGCGGTCGATTTAGCGGTCTTCACTAGACCTGTTAAATCAACCCCCGGTGCACTGATTGCAGCTGTGTTGATCCCTGATAAGTGTAGACAAGCCCTACAGTAAGTGGTGCAGGCTTGTTCCCTCATAATGGGATGGGTTTTTCTAACAGGGAATTTTTACAGAATAATCATGGAACAGATGAAAAAGGTGATGGACAAACTACGGAAGGTTTGGAGACTGATTTGATTCACTTAATCATCAAGGAGTTTCTGTGAGTATCTGAAGCTTAATTGAGATGCAGAACATTTTGAGGTTTTCATTCCAGATGCTTGTCTTTGGCTCCCTCCCTACCAGTGACTGCAAGACCTTGGAGGTGACTATATGGTCACCTGCTCGCAATCAACAGGCAATTGCTAGCTCGGTTGTTTTGCTGAGCACCTTCTCTGTTGCTGCTTAGGTGAACTATAACATTTGTGGTGGCCAGAGTATGTGTCATACATCAGAAGCCTCGGTCTGCACAACTTTGACTCGAGGGTTTCTAAAATGCAGTGTACCCTCTGGCATGGAACTAAGGCTATTTCTACACTTATGGCAGTGTGTAGAATACAGACTCACAATGCAGCCTCCCAGCACAGGTATAAATAGAAGTGTAGATGGTAAGGCACTGCTTAGGCGAGTAAAGACATGCCTGAATCTTGTGCGTATGTACCCTACGCAGCTCTCCACATACCCAGGGCCAGCTCTAGGCACCAGCAAAACAAGCTGGTGCTTGGGGCGGCACATTTTTAGGGGCAGCATGGCCGGTGCCAGAATACTGCCCCTAAAAATGTGCCCCGGCCGCCCTAGCTCACCTCCGCTGCTGCTGCCATGGCGCGCAAAACAGCTTATTCGTATGCTGCTATTTGCCCTCCCTCCCAGG